>NC_061089.1:12789220-12809220 GCF_015104395.2 Macrobrachium nipponense
ATATTAACTCATAGTAATGCATACAAAATACAAACTACTTAAAGTTACTTTTGCAAATCAGGATTTTTTGTCTCTAGGCCCAGCTTCCTGAATGTTTTTGAAAGACATGAGATCTGATAATGGAGATCAGCCCAAAGAAACTTTCTTATGGATCTTACAAGTATCCTGTTGGCAGTTTTTGGGTCCTTAACAGCTCAAATTTCTCACCTGTATGTTCCTTTTTCATACTGATCCATTTTGTCTAATGTGGGTTCTGCACCTATTCCTCCTAATTTTTTGTAGCACAGTGATCAGTTGGTGGGAATGATGGGACTTACAGTTGCCTGAAACTACTATCTGCCCACAAATATTCAGTGATACTAGCTAACTGCTGGTTTTTACTTTTAAGAGGTACATAAGTGTTAGTGATGATTTCATGGTGCACATCTGAATAATTATAATAGTTTGTATAAAAAAATTAGTTTGAAGAAAATTTCAGTGTTTTCTTACTGGTGAAGGGGAAAAGAATCAGATACCTCCACACAATACTTCTGTTTGTTGAAAAGAATCAGATACCTCCACACAATACCTCTGTTTGTTGCATTTTGTTTATATAAATATGTATTTATCTTTTAACCCTTTAACGCCGATTGGACGTATTAAACGTCGATATAAATTATCTGTTGGGTACCGATTAGACGTATGGTACGTCGATATAAATTTTTTTTTTTTAAATTCACGGAAAAATAATTAAGGGGACCGTCCGCTATGATGTCTTATTTTTTTTATTTTTTACGCAAAATACATCATTTTCATATATGTTTTAGATATATATAATACCTTCATCATATAAAAAGTTTCAAAAGTCTTTGATCAAAAACTTCGTTTTATTAGCAAAAATCATGATTTAAAAAAAAATAATTGGTAGAGTTTTCTCCGCTAATATGACATCAGTTGTATTGAAAATCATACCATAAAAACTTCTTTATATACGGAACAATTCTTTGTGACAGAATTTTGATTTTTTAATTTTTTTATTTTTTATGAATTTTTTTTCTTTTTTTTTAGTCTAGACACTCAAAAATTTCTAAAAAAAAAAAGAAAAAAAAGAAATCAATATTCTGTCACACAGAATTATGGGATTTTTATTCCTCTTTCCATTGATATCTTTCTCTCTAAAATTGGATAATAAATAACCGAGTAATGGTTACCGACATGCGCATAAGTATGTTTTTGAGTTATGAGCTCCCAAAGATTTGCTATGTAAATTTTCGCTTTTTTCTTATAAAAGTCAAAACAACATTATTATAATTACTTTATTTGTACTTTTATTGTTGAGTTCTACATCAAGGATCGTGGTCCTACCCCTAAAAGTGGTGTTAATACCCTCAGCGTGACACCAGATAATGATGTTGACGGCGAGACATGAGACAATGAGGGCAGCTGAAAAAAATTAATTTTCGTGTTTTTCTTTCAGCACACTCTGGCCTTCGCTAATTTTGCTAGCCATAGTTGCTGAGTAGCCTTCTTGATCTTAGGTAACTTCGGCATTGCTATAAGTTCACTAAGAAGTTATAAAAACAACGTAAATAGCTAGTAACACGCAAGTGCCTACGTGCGTGTAACTGCTTTGACGTCTGTGGCGTAACTGAGTCATTCTCCGAGTCTCGCCTATAAATAACCGCTCTAAGCAGCTCGCTTCTCACCCAGTGTCACAGTATGAAAGGTACTGTGACACTGGGTGAGAAGCGAGCTGCTCAGAGCGGTTATTCATAGGCGAGACTCGGAGAATGACTCAGTTACGCCACAGACGTCAAAGCAGTTACACGCACGTAGGCACTTGCGTTTGGTTACTAGCTATTTACGTTGTTTTTATAACTTCTTAGTGAACTTATAGCAATGCTGAAGTTACCTAAGATCAAGAAGGCTACTCAGCAACTATGGCTAGCAAAATTAGCGAAGGCCAGGATGTATGAGAATTTCGAAAAAAAATCTTAAAAAATCGCTGTATATATGCAAAAATAAACACGCAAAAACGATTCTGTCAAACTCAAGTCATACAGACGACGCTATATCTTCATTATTTGTGAAAATAATTGGCTGAAACTTCTGGAAAACATGCACGGCATGTTTCTGCATAGATACAAGTAATAACTCGATTTTTTATTTTTTCAAGTTGACATGTCATCCGCCATAGCGGACGGTCCCCTTAAAGGCCTACCAGGCGAAAACTTTTGAATTACGCGCCTTGGGGGATGCTGGGAGCTCACGGATCAAGGCGTTGTTTTGTTTACAATCGTTACCCAGGCACACAAGCGCGAATTTCTTTCTTCTCGCACTAAAAAACATCAGCGACACATCTCGGAAATTATTTCGTCACATTGACATAATTTTTGCACCATTTTAAATTAGCTGTTACATGGAGTATTACATATGAAAATGTGCGCAATTTCATGTAGAATACAACTAAAAACAACTCATGGTTGTAGCTTTTATCAGTTTTGAAATATTTTTATGTAAATAACGATGTGCCAAAATTTCAACCTTCAGTCAACTTTGACTCGACCGAAATGGTAAAAAAACGCAACTGTAAGCTAAAACTCATATATTCTAGTAATATTCAATTATTTACCTTCATTTTTCAACAAATTGGAAGTCTCTAGCACAATATTTCGATTTATGGTGAATTTATGAAAAAACTTTTTCTTTACATCTGCACGGTAACTCTTCCGAAAAAATCATAACGTCCGATTGTCGTAATGTTTGCACCATTTTAAATTAGCCATTACATAAAGTTTTATATATGGAAATGTGTGCAATTTCATGTAGAATACAACAAAAAACAATCCATGGTTGTAGCTTTTTTCAGTTTTGAAATATTTTCATATAAATAATGATAAGTGCCAAAATATCAACCTTCAGTCAACTTTGTCTCGACCGAAATGGTAAAAAAACGGAATTGTAAGTTAAAACTCTTACAGTTTAGTAATATTCAATTATTTACCTTTATTTTGCAACAAATTGGAAGTCTCTAGCACAATATTTTGATTTATGGTGAATTTCTGAAAAAAAAACATTTTCCTTATGTCCGGGCGGTAACTCTTCCGAAAACAATCAAGAATTTTTTCATGCGATTGTCGTAATGTTTGCACCATTTTAAATTAGCCGTTGCATAAAGTTTTATATATGAAAATGTATGCAATTTCATGTAGAATACAACTTAAAAACAACCCATGGTTGTATCTTTTACCAGTTTTGAAATATTTTCATATAAATAACAATAAGTGCCAATATTTAAACATTCGGTCAACTTTGACTCGACCGAAATGGTAAAATAAACGTAATTGTAAGCTAAAACTATTACATTCTAGTAATATTCAATAATTTACCTTTATTTTGCAACAAATTGGAAGTCTCTAGCACAATATTTTGATTTATGGTGAATTTATGAAATAAACTTTTTCCTTACATCCGCGCGGTAACTTTTCTGAAAAAATCATAAATTTTTTCGTCCGATTGTCGTAATGTTTGCACCATTTTATATTAGCCGTTACATAAAGTTTTGTATATGAAAATGTGCACAATTTTATGTAGAATCCAACTTTAAACAACCCATGGTTGTAGCTTTTATCAGTTTTGAAATATTTTCATATAAATAACGACAAATAGAAAAAATTCGTCCTTCGGTCAACTTTAACTCGACCAAAATGGTCGAAAACTGCAATTGTAAGCTACAACACTTACAGTCTAGTAATATTCAAACAATTACCTTCACTTTGCAACAAACGGGAAGTCTCTAGCACTATATTTCGATTTATGGTGAATTTTTGAAAACCGCTTTTTTTTTACGTCTGCGTGTTACCTATTCATGCATCATTTTGTGATAATATTTTCTCTGTATTGCCTTGATCATTTTACAATGTGTTATTTACCAAAATGATCAAAATTTAGTGTACAATACAACAGAAAAAAATTAACTTGTTAGCTTTAACCGTTTTGCTCACAGCGCGATTTGTATACAATTATATATGAAATTTTTTTTTGCACTGTCCTATATCCCAATATTTATATATATATGATAATGATATTTTTTCATTTCTGATGGTTGCATACTAAACTTCAGGCAATGACAAAAAAAGGAGCCAAAAATGAACTCTTAATCTTGAAAACTAAGCGTGCTGTGATTTTTTGAAAAAAACGTTTTTTCCGCCTCGGCGCTCACTCACGAACGCTGCCGGCATACGGGAGACGATTTTTAAAATACCGCTTTGGTGTTTAAGGGTTAATTTGTTAACAATTTTAACGGTAGTAAAGAAGGTATAGGTAAAAATAAAGTGGAAATGGAGGTGAACATTTATAATTGACAGAAATAAAGGTGATGTTTAAGTTTTGAATCAAAATTGGTTACTGTAGTACAGTGTCACAGAATTTTATGTTATGTATTATTAATATTAATGATAAATAGTTGAACCAGTACAATACTGTGAAATTCTAGGGAAAGAGCATTGGAATGTATTTTATTTTTATTATGTAAATTGTGCTTTCTTCCATTCTTCATTTAGTGTCTTAATTACTTTTTATAGTAATGACTGGAATGTTTAGAAATGTCTATAGATGTTAAATCCCCTTTGGCATTAGTAATGACTTTTTTTATAAGTAAATCATATTTCTTTAATAATGTTTTCAAGTTCCTGCTGGAGATATGTTAGTGAGTCCTTTATATATCTCATATTTTCCATGTTTTACTTACTGTTCTTAAATATTTTTGAAATTACTTTACAGCCAGGGTAGGACTTATGCATATTGGTGTTTTCATCCTCTTACTACTTAGTGGCGAGAGGAACTTTGGAGTCCGTTTGAACAAACCCTATACAGCTTCTGTACCCATGGACATACCCGTTTTTACTGGTAAGTGCACTGATCAGTCTCAAGATAACCTAAAACATTTATATAGTGAAAATGCCTTCAAGAATTTAGTATGTACTATTATAGCTAAAGTGATCTTGGCATTAATTATGAGTATTTAATTATGTAGGTGTGATTCATAGCTTATTCCATTTTCTTATAATATTTTTGACCTATGAGGTTTTATGATAGGTATTTTATTTTGAAAAACCAATATTCATGAAACTTTATTATCTTCACTGACATTAATTCCACCTCTGTATATATAGGTTTTCGGATTTTTGGGTAAGAGACCCTCTTTTAAACAAGTCTCTTTAAAGGTTATTTTGCTGCTTCTGTGGGCATTAATCTTGAGAGGCTCCTTTTCTATTTTTCTTATTGCAGTTTTTTTGTTACTACTTAGATAAGTGAGTAACACACCTATGTTGGTCAAAATAGGTATTAGGACAAAATTGTTTGTTCATGCCACTTACCTGACAGATATATATATAGCTATATTTTCTGACGTCCTCCACGAAATTTCAAAAACCGCGGCGGACACCGCAGTGGGGCCGGTCCAAGGTTGGTTAGTACCGCCCATTCCCGCCGCTGGGATGGCGATGATCATCAGGAACCATTCCCATTTTCTATTCATATTTTTTTCTGTCGCCGTCGGTAAACATCTGTTTACAGACCTCTGCTCAGGATTTTTTGGAAATTGACTCGCTTTTAAGTATCTGATTTGATTTTTTTTTTTTGGGTATTTGAATTGGATTTGTTGAATTGGCATGCGCGATAGTGGACCGTTTTTTTTTGATTTTGGATTTGACTTTTCTATATAAGATATGTCTGGGATCAAGTGTTGTGAGTTTCAGAGTGTGTGTGAGGGCTGATTGTAAGGTGAGGCTACCGAAAGCATCGGTGACCCCCACACAGTATGTATGAGTTGTAGGGGGCTTAATTGTTTGATTGATAATCGGTGCAATGAATGTGAGAAATTGACCGATGATGAATGGAGAGTATAAGAGTCCTATCGCCTTAAATTGGAGCGCGATAGGATCAGGAGGTCTTCCTCCAGGAGTGGTTTTCTTCTTCCAAAGGTAAGGCTAACATCTCTCCTGCATTAACACCTGTAGTGTTTACAACCCTAAACCTGTGTTGCCTTCGGGCTCTGATTCTGTTGTCGGGAGAAGCGAATGCTCTCTCTCTGATTTTGGAGTCTCTTCGCACTCTGGAGACCAAAGTGAAAGCCTTAGAAACTGGCTCGGTGCAAGTGTGTGTGATCGTGCCCCCAGTGTTGTGGAGGGGGCGTCAGATCGGCCCCATAATGCCTCTAGGCCTAGACCTCTATCAGACTCCCAAGACCCAGGGAGTAGGTATGTCGAAAGCCCGCAAGAGGGTTACGGGGGCTTTCCCACCGATCTGGCGTCCCTTCGGCAGGCCCTGTAGCAAAGACCCAGGCTGCCAAGGACCGTGCACGAGCGCGCGTCCTGAAAGAGTTTTGCTTTTCGCCTCCGAAGCGTCCCTCCCCGCAGCAAGGGTGGAGCGCTCGGAGAGTACTCTCGTCCTTTGAAAAGGACGTTTTCGTTGCGGAGGACGCTTCACGTCCTCTTTCGCCGCTTTCGTCGGAGGACGCGTATGACGTTTTTTTCCGCCTCAGAAGAGAGGTAGGATCTCCTCCGATGAGGACGCTAGGTTGCGTGCACAGGCGCGTATACCTGAGAAGCAGGTAGCTGTACCTGTGAGAAGGAAGGAGGCGTCCCCTCGCCCCTCGTCTCATTCCTCACAGGATCAGTCCTGCTTCCTCTGTTCATTCTTCCCCAACGAAGAACATTCTTTTGTCCCTTCAGGACCAGCTATCCTTGCTTATGCTCAGAGGACTCGCCCAGCAGCAGTCGAGCCTAAGCGGAGGAGGACCTTAGACTGCCTGTCAAGAGGACTAAGCAGTCTCCTTCTCCTTCACCTACTTCGTCTCGTTCGCCGATCGCTTCTCCTTCGGCGATTCGCCGATCTCGTTCCGTCCTCCTAGAAGGACGTTACGTCAGGACGCTTTGAGGAGGACGCTCTGTACGAGGACGTTCGGCAGGACGTTCGGCAGGACTCGTCAGGACTGTCAAGACGCTCGGTCAGGACGCTTGGCAGGACGCTAGGCAGGACGTTCGTCAGAACGCTTGGCAGGACGCTAGGCAGGACGTTCGTCAGGACGCTCGCCAGGACGCTAGACAGGACGCTTGGCAGGACGCTCACCAGGACGCTTGGCAGGACGCTTGGCAGGAGCTCGCCAGACGTTCAGCCGCCTTTCAGACGTTTTTGGGGATTCTGACCAAGAAGTCGTACCCCCACCCCCAGACGCTAGTTTACGCGCACAGGCACGTATGCCAGCGAAGAAGAAATGTAAGGACGCTTCTCGGGCAGGTGAGACTGCTGCGGAAGGCGCTGAGGACGCTCGTCCTCCTCAGGACGCTCTAACCTTCATCGAGCAGTAAGCGTCCATAAAGAAGACAGCCGAAATAAGGCTGCCTCTAGCAAGGATAGGGTCCTTTGATCAAGCCAAGACCTGACATTAGGACGCCCTCTCCTGACAGACGGTCTCCTCTTCCGTTTAGAGAAGAAGGAGAGCTAAGTAGTTCGGCTGAATCGGTTGAAGAGGAACCTGCTGCAGCCCCGTCTATCTCGGACTATAAAGTCCTCGTACGACTCTTGCGTTCTTCTTTTGAAGACAAATTTCAGCCCGCAGCTCCCAAGTCTCCTCCTTTCGCAGTTTTTTTGTTTTCTTCATCTAAAACTGGAAAAACCCCGGAGTTTGTAGAGATGAAAACTTCTCTCTCAACGAAACGTGCTTTTAAAAAGCTCCAGGATTGGATGGTACGAAGGAGAGACCAAGGCAAGACGACCTTCGCCTTGCCTCCAACTAGACTTAGTGGAAAAGGGGGCCATTTTGGTATAGAACCAAATATGAAGTGGGAGTTCGTATCCCTTCTTCGGCTCAAGGAGATTTCTCCAGCCTAGTGGATTTGCAGAGGAGGTCGCTTTTTTTACCCTCTGCTAAGGTAACCTGGACCGCGTCGGAGACTGACCATCATTTGAAGGGTCTGCTCAGGACGCTGGAAGTGTTCAACTTCCTTGACTGGTGTTTGGGAGTTCTGGATCTGCAAGCGAGAAGCCCAGAATCTCTCAGTCTGGGGGAGCTGTCCAGCGTGTTAGCATGTATGGACAAAGCCGTCAGGGATGGTTCGGAGGAGCTCGTATCTCATTTTGGAACGGCTTTATTAAAAAAGAGAGCTTTGCTGTGCAACTTCACAGCTCGTTCGGTGACTCCAGCTCAGAAAGCGGATTTGCTGTTTTTCGCCTCTTCGAACCATCTCTTCCCCCAGACTTTGGTAAAGGACCTGACGAACAGCTTGACAAGAGAAGGCAACTCAGGACCTTTTGGCCCAGTCTACAAGACGGTCAGACCGTACCTTCACCCTCTTCAGCTGCGGTTTTCGAACCGCCGAAGAAGTAAGGAAAGCCGCCCTTTTCGTGGGGCTCCCCCCTCCGAGAGCAGCTGCCCTCAGGGAGGGAGGGAGGGTTTTTCACGAGGAAGAGCTTCCTTTAAGCCAAAGCCTTCCAAGTGAGAAGCATGTCCTTCAGCACCAGTCGGAGCCAGACTGAAGTTTTTTGCGGGAGCGTGGAGAGAGAGAGACACGGACTCTTGGTCCCTCAAGATCGTGGAGCAGGGGTACAAGATCCCCTTTTTTAGATCTTCCTCCTCTTTCTACGACTCCCAGAGACCTTTCTCCATCCTACCAGGGAGAAAAGAAGAAAGTATTGTTCGATCTCATGCAGCAGATGATCGACCGAAAGAGCGGTGGAACAAGTCGCGGACCTGGGTCTCCAGGTTTTTACAACAGAATCTTCCTAGTACCGAAGCAGTCGTCAGGTTGGCGTCCAGTTTCTAGATGTAAGCAGGCTCAATCTTTTCGTGGAAAAGAACTAAATTCACGATGGAGACGCCTCATTCTGTTCTGGGAGCGTTGAGACCGGGCGACTGGATGGTATCCTTAGACTTGCAGGACGCGTACTTTCACATCCCGATCCACCCTCTTTCAAGAAAGTATCTAAGGTTTGTCTTAGACAACAAAGTATGGCAGTTCAGAGCTATGTGCTTCGACTGACCACGCTCCGATGGTGTTCACAGTAGTAATGAAGAACGTAGCGAGGTGGCTACACTCTTCGGGAATAAGAGTTTCCCTGTACCTCGACGACTGGCTGATCAGAGCGTCGTCGAGAGAGAAGTGTCTGAAGGACTTGCAGTTCACTTTAGCCTTAGCGAAGTCCCTGGGACTTCTGGTCAACCTCGAAAAGTCGCATCTGACCCCAACACAGTCCATCGTGTATCTGGGGATTCAGATGGATTCAGTGGCTTTTCGAGCGTTTCCGTCCCAGGAACGTCAGCGGCTAGGCTTAGAAAAGATCTCAGCCTTCTAAGGAAAGAGACTTGCTCGGCGAGGGAATGGATGAGTCTGCTGGGACCATTTCCTCGCTAGAAAGGTTTGTTTCCTTGGGAAGACTGCACATCAGGCCTCTCCAATTTTTCCTTGCGGACGAGTGGTAAGGCCAAGGACGATCTCAATGCCATATTGAGAATATCGCTTCCAATCAAGAACCACCTAAGATGGTGGTTGGACCCTCAGAAGCTTCAAGAGGGCGTGTCCCTAAGTCTTCTGAGCCCCCCCCGACTTAGTGTTGTTTTCAGACGCTTCCATCACAGGATGGGGAGCAACACTAGGGGGGAAGGAAGTGTCAGGCTCCTGGAGAGGGGAACAGGTAGCCTGGCATATAAATGTCAAAGAACTGGCAGCAGTATTTCTGTCCCTGCAGTTCTTCGAAAAGAGTTTGGAGAACAAGATTGTTCAGATAAACTCGGACAATACCACAGCACTCGCTTATTTAAAAACCAGGGAGGAACACACTCCAGAACGTTGTTTTCCCTAGTGAGAGAGATTCTGCTGTGGGCAAAGAGAAAAAAGGTGACTATCCTGACGAGATTCATTGCAGGAGTGCAAAACGTCAGGGCAGACCTTCTCAGTCGTCGGGACCAAGTCCTACCGACGGAATGGACCTTGAACGAAGACGTTTGTCGAGACTGTGGACGTTGTGGGGACGTCCACTGGTCGACTTATTCGCAACGTCAAGGACCAAGAGACTTCCTCTTTACTGCTCGGTCCTGGATCCAGAAGCGATCGCTGTAGACGCGTTGCTTTGGAATTGGACGGTCTAGACCTGTACGCCTTCCCACCATTCAAGATTCTGGGCGGGGGAAGTCATGAGGAAGTTTGGGGGGCGGCCGGCCCTCGGAAGGGACGAGGTTAACCCTGGTGGGCCCTGATCGCCCTTGCCGATGTGGCCAGCGAGAGAATGGTTCACAGAGGTCATGTCTTTCCTTGTAGACTTTCCAAGGACATTGCCCTGGAGGAAAGATCTACTCAAACAGCCTCACTTCGGTTTCGAGGTTTCACCAAAACCTCTCTGCTCTGGGTCTGACTGCGTTCAGACTATCGAAAAGTTGGCCAGAGCGAGAGGTTTTTCGAAAGCAGCTGCGAGAGCAATCGCACATGCGAGACGTGCTTCCACAAGAGCTGTTTACCAATCGAAGTGGGCTTCCTTCAGGGCATGGTGTAAAAAGGAGGGAGTTTTCCTCTTCCTCGACCTCTGTGAACCAGATAGCTGATTTTCTGCTCTTTCTCAGGAATGTGCAGAAATTAGCGATCCCTACCATCAAGGGATATAAAAGCATGTTGTCAGCGGTTTTAGGCACAGAGGCCTCGACCTGTCTGACAACAAGGATATTCATGACCTTTTAAAGTCTTTCGAGACCTCGAAGGTTCCTCAAATGAGACCTCCATCATGGAACCTGGATGTAGTCCTTAAATTCCTTATGTCGAGCACTTTCGAACCGCTTCAGGCAGCGTCTCTTCGAACCTGACAAGGAAGGCTCTTTTCCTAACTTCTCTTGCGACGGCTAAGAGAGTTAGTGAAATTCAAGCGTTTAGCAAGTTAATGGGATTCAAAGGGGACAATGCTGTCTGCTCGTGAACCCAACTTTTCTTGGCGAAGAATGAAAATCCTTCGAACCCTTGGCCGAAGACTTTCGAGATCAAGGGTATGTCAAGTCTGGTGGGCCAAGAACCAGAGAGAGTCCTGTGCCCGTCAGGGCTCTCAAGTTCTACGTGCATAGAACGAAAGAGGTAAGAGGTCCCCTCAGGTAACCTCTGGTGCTCTGTGAAGAGACCAGAGTGTTACCTTTATCGAAGAACGGCTGTTGCTTTCTTTTCTAATGGGACACCATTCGGGAGGCTCTTCATCTTCCAGAAGACTGATTTGAGCCTCTTCCGAGTAAAGCGCACGAAGTACGAGCCGTCGCTACCTCTCTTGCCTTCCAAAAGAACATGTCAATCAAGGACATCCTTGATTGCACCTTTTGGAGGAGTAACTCCGTCTTCGCCTCACATTACCTAAGGGATGTGAGAACGATTTATGACGATTGTAATGCACTGGGGCCAATACGTTTCTGCGGACACAGTATTGGGGTCCGGAAGTAGCTCTTTCCCTATCCCTTAGTTAGTTTAGGTTAGGTTGTTGTGTTTTTAGGTTGTGGTGAGTCTTATGTGAAGATCTCCCATCCTTTAGTTAGTTTTAAGGGGTTTTTGTGATTAGTTGGTCAGGTGGTGGTCAGTTGCTTCGTTGCCCTCATTTGTATGGCCTCGATGGTCTTGTCACGCTGAGGTCTCGCACCCGTTGACAGATCATCCAGAGCGCACCAGCACTACAGGTCTCCACCTGGCTGGCAACTCTGTGATTAAGCAAAAGCAGCCTTACGTGACAGTAATCACATAGTCTACTTTGCAAACAGGTAAGGAACCAAGATGTATATCATCTACTTAATTTAAGTTTCCTAAAAATCCTATCTGTCTCTTCCCCACCATCCGAAGGTGGGATTCAGCTATATATATATCTGTCAGGTAAGTGGCATGAACAAAATGTTATTGTTATTATACAATTAAGTTTGTTCATACTTTACCTGGCAGAAATATACAATTAAAGTGCCCGCCCTCCTCCCCTCAGGAGACAGAGACATTAAATTAATAAAAATATGAATAGAAAATGGGAATGGTTCCTGATATCCGCCTCCCAGCGGCGGGAATGGGTACTACCACCTGGCTGCCCACTGCGTGTGCCGCGAGTTTTGAAATTTCTGTCGGACGTCAGAAAATACAGCTATATATATATCTGCCAGGTAAGTATGAACAAACTTAATTGTATAATAACAATAACATGTTTGTTCCGACACGTAATACAAACCCTCGGTCCTTTAACATATGGAATGTAATCAGCGGCAGCTGGAACGGTCGTAGGCTTTGAACAAGGAGGTTCGGTAGTTAACTGCTTGTCCGGTAGTCGGGTGTCCCGCCCAGCTGGGAGGTGAAGCTCCACTTTGCTTTCGGCCGCCATCGGAACAAGACGTGCTTTTCACCGCTCTGCTCGCTGTGTTGTATGCTTGTTTACTTCGTTACAAAGCCTACTTTTCACTACTTTCCCTTTTACTGAGTGCTTGTGCGAGTGGAAACTTGTAAGTACTTTGTGTTTTTTTGTTTATTGCTCGTGAATCATGACTTAATGGATTCCCACGAGTCGGAGAGACACCCCCCCCCCCCCCCCCCCCCCCGTCCAGCCGCAGATTGTGCCCTGATCTGTAGGCGTGGCGCCTTTAGGTCTATCTTCGAGGTAGACCCTCATGATTTATGTAATCGGTGCTGAGGGCGCATATGCTCTCGCACCGAGACTTGTGAATTGTGTGTATCGTGGTTGGGGGAGCAGTGGGAGCGATACGAGGGGAGGAAGAAGGTGCGTAAGCCGGCCAAGGATTTGTCGGAGGGCTCTCCAGCGACTCCTCTGGTTATGGACACGTCCTCCTCTTTCCTTCCTCTGTCTCAGCTCCCGCGTATGGCTCCTTCCCCTTCGGGGGGCGTGTCGCAGTTCCTCTCTTCACTTGACCAGTCGAGTGTGAGGAGGGCGCGCGACACCTCGGCATCCAGCTGTATTCAGGGTCTTCCGTTCGCTCGGGGTGGGAGATTTCCCCCCCTAGGCGATTGGAAACCCCCTCTATTAAGCCGACCTTTGCTTCCTCAGGTCGCCTAGCGCCGCGGGTGGCGATCTCGGACAGGTTTGGTACTCTCTTGGGCTCCTGGGCCACCGAGCATTCAGGGGCTGCTGTACCACCTAGCAGCGTGTGGATCCGGCCGGTCTACCCATGGACCAGAGACGTCGACCACAACAACGGTGTCGACGCCGGGTTATGCTGCTCCTCCCCACCTGGTGTATACATAGCACGTGGCCACGGTTACCCCGACAGCTGTAGTCCAGGCTCCGCTACCGCATTTGCCAAGGAGGGAGGTCACCCTGCCACCTGGTTTCGCTGCCCTTGCCCCAGTCCTTGACTTTTGGTGTCCCAAGAGCTCCCCGCTTGAACCTGCCGCCAGTACCCGGTGATGTTGCTGGCTTCTGTACCTCCATCCAGTTCCCATTGCTGCTGCTTCTGTACCAGTTCCTGCCGTCGTCGCTCCAGCCCGTGGTGTTGTCTGCCCACACCGCAGGTCCTCCGGACAGGTGCATTGTTGGAACCCTGTTGCTTCGGCAACTGCTCCAGCTCAGTCCCGAGGAAGCTGACGAAGAAGAAAAGGAAGAAGAGGAAGGTGTCGTCGTCTTCGTCGTCGTCTTCTTCGTCGTCTTCGTCAGCCACCTCTTCCCCTTCGGCTTCCAAGGCCCCACAGCTAAGGAAGAAGAAGGTTGCCTCCTCCCCCCCTAAGAAGTTTCGCTCAGAGACCTCCAAGGGTCTGTCCCACTCCGGTGGGACAGTTGGGGCTTCTGTTGGTCCTCCTGTTCCTTCGGGAATGGGGCCCGTCTCTCCTTCTGCAAGGAAGAAGAAGATGGTGACCAGAGGGGTACTGGCTAATACCGGTACCTCCTCGCCTGGCGCCAGAGGTTCTGCCTAGACGCCAGGGCCGCTCGTTTGCGTGAGGTATAGAGTGTATGGTCGCCCGCGGGTGACCGTGCAGCCAGGGTCCAGGCAGCCGAGCCAGCTCGCTGCTAGGACCCAGGCACGGAGCGGAAGACTAGTGGCAGTCACTCGAGCAACTCTCGCCAGGCCAGCGATCGCTCTCGAGGGCCTACGTACCTGGCATGGTCTTGGGACCGACCAGATCTATCCCTATGCCCAAGTGGTTGAGACCAAGAGGGGTCTGTCGTGGTTCCTTCTGTGGAAGCAGGAGGGTCTCAGGAGGCATTCTCTCCGGATGGACTTGACGGTCCATACCCTCAGGACGCAGTCACTCCCGAGATCCAGAGGTCTTTCGCTGAAGTCATCGCGCTGATTCGTTAGCACAATGACCTCGGGGAAGGATTAGTGCTGCTCCCGCCCTCCGAGCCTACATCTAGGCTGGAGTCATTCTGGGGTCCCAAGAGGGAACCCAGGATCGACTGGTGGGTCTGCGCCATGATCAGCCTTGGCCGACAGCGTGCTGGGCCAGTGGACTCTCTCGTCTTCGGACAGGAGGGATCGCTTTGGTCTGGCAGGTTGTCCAAGCTGCTTCCCCCTCCTCTACCGCGACAGAGGCGCTTCTACGTGCCATTGGAGAACCCGCTGCCGCCCAAACAGGTTAACCCGGAGCCGGCTAGGCTAACTCCGTGTGTCTCTTCAACACCTGGTGGCCGAGAACGTCTGGTTCTCACAGCAAGAGGCATTGGCCTTGGAGTTGACTGTCATGGCAGCGTTCCAAGCAGTCTCCTGGCTGGACCTGTGGTCCCTCACAGTGTCCAAGGTTGCGGCCTTCTCTGGAAACGTCACTCCCGAAGGAGACCCGGCTTTCGGGAGACTGTGCCAGTCTGGAGGTAGGGCTATCTCCTACCTGGCCCACCAGACGGCCAACCTGTGGGCCAACCTGGTTCTGAGATGTCGGGACGCAGTCCTCACTCGAGTGACCAGGTCGGCAGGGCACGAGTCAGCTTTGGGTCGGAGAAACGGACTGGTGCTGAATTCCCACATTCTCTTCCCTAGAGAGATGGTGGATGCTGCAGTGGAGCAGCGGCGCACTGAGGACAGTGACCGCTTAATCCACCCGGCAGTCTCAAAGGTGACTGGGCAGCCTCGAGCCACTGCGGCTAAGACGACGGCCTTGTCGAAGCCGAGAGGAAAGATGCATTCTTCGACTATGGTAAGAAGTGACCGTCAGCTCTCCTCCCAGTCCTCCTTCTCCAGAGGAGGATCCGGGAAGAAGTCAAAGAAGGGGAAACACTAGGGACGGCGTTCCCCTTCACCTGCTGCCGGAAGTGGGTGGTGCCTGGCGAGCCATTGGGCAACTTGACAGCGCTACGGAGCCAAGACCTGGACAGTGGATGTCCTTCGGGAGGGATACCTACTACTACCCTTCGAGTCACGGCCACCCCTCACCTCCAACCCGGTCCGTCTACAGCGTACTTCCGGTTCTGCGAGGGATGTAGCGCTTCGGCAAGAAGTGGAAGCCATGCTGAGCAAACGAGCTGTGGAGATCGTACAGGATCAATCACCGGGCTTATGCAGCCGACTTTTCCTTGTGGAGAAGTCATCGGGGGGCTGGCGCCCAGTGATAGATCTCTCTCCCTTGAACCGATTCGTTCGCCAGACTCGGTTCACGATGGAAACGACACGCTCAGTGCTCGATTCTATCAGGTAGAACAACTTCATGCTTTCTGTGGACCTGAAGGACGCGCATTTCCAGATACCCATCCACCAGTCCTCCAGGAAGTACCTCTGCTTCATCCTCGACGGGACGGTGTATCAATTCAGGGCACTGTGTCTCGGTCTCTCAACCGCCCCACAGGTGTTCACACGAGTGTTCACTCTGGTGTCGGCTTAGGCCCACTCAGTAGGGATACGTCTTCTGAGGTATCTCGATGATTGGCTGGTCCTGGCGAGCTCCCGCTCGCAGTTGCTATAGGACAGGGATCAACAGAGGATGAAGTACCTGGGCATGCTGATCGATACGGTAGCAGGGCGAGTCTTCCCCGCAGACTCGCGGTTCAGCAGGTTCAGGGAGGCAGCCGGACGGTTCCTGTCCCTACAGGAGCAGCCAGCTCAGCAGTGGCAAGTCGTGATTGGTCACCTGTTGTCTCTCGAGAAGTTACTCCCTCGGGCGTCTTCACCTGCGGTTTCTTCAGTGGAGGCTAAAGGAGAGTTGGGCAAGAGACCCACCGCACTTCCCAGTGTCTCTCACGGAGGAGTGAGGCAGGACCTAGCCTGGTGGCTGGACGACGGGAACCTCTTCATCGGCCAGAAGTCTTAAGAAAAAGAGGTAGTGCCCCTTCCGCACCTCCCCCACCCACCGGCCACCCCATACCTCCCCACCCCCCCCCCCCCCCCTTCCCGAAATCCCCTCCCGCCCCCCCCCCCCTAAACGATAATAGATACCTTGTTTAATGAAATTACATATAAAACCTACTTCCTTCTCAAAATATGACAAAAAATATCTCTGTGTTCTTCCTTGTGAAGGTGGAATGTCTGGTTGGCTAATATGCAAATAGTACAGTGGTACCTTGACATACGAAAGGCTTACTTACGAAAAACTTGAGATATGAAAGCAAATACAAAGAAAGTTTTTTTTGGCTCTACATAGGAAAATAGTTCAGTTTACGAAAGGTTGTTGCTGTAGTCGCGAGATTTGCCCGGACCACCGAGAACAATTTTAAAACTCACGTGCCACCAACTGAGTAAACTCGCCACCATCCTCCCACCTCCTCCCATTGGTTCTGATGCATAGTCACCCCATAAGATCGTGCTCTCCTATTGGTCAGCAGTCTACCCCTTGTGCTCTATGTATTTTATTGGTAAAGGATGCTGTAAATTGAAAAACTTATTCATGCAATACATTTAATAAAAAAAAAAACATTAGGTAAAGATAGAATAAAGAATAGAAATAAATGGTTATTATACTGTTTGGTAATTTCAGTAGTTGAAGAGAGATAATGAATATTTGATTACTGTACGTACTGTGTGTTAGGTGAAAGTAGTTGCTTGACGATCGTTCGCTACTCGTAAGTGCTGAATGTAAACAGAAGTTTGGAAGCTTTGGGGGGGGGGTTTGATTGTTTATTATAGTTAATGGTTACTTAATAATTATTTGAAATGAGTACAT
Source organism: Macrobrachium nipponense (assembly GCF_015104395.2). Classification (NCBI taxonomy): domain Eukaryota; kingdom Metazoa; phylum Arthropoda; class Malacostraca; order Decapoda; family Palaemonidae; genus Macrobrachium; species Macrobrachium nipponense. The sequence goes on from NC_061089.1 coordinate 12,806,293, forward strand.
GCAATACATTTAATAAAAAAAATTGTGAATTAGATACAAGATAAATCAGAACTGCTATCATCGAAGCCAACAAATACGTATTTTCTAGAATTCTTCTTCTGTTTTAATATTACGTATATGTTTCATTATAGCTGTCAGTAACTCGGTATCTCCACTAGGTGAAGATAGAATAAAGAATAGAAATGAATGGTTATTATACTGTTTGGTCGTTTCATTAGTTGAAGAGAGATAATGAAAATTTATGGCTTACTGTGTGCAAGGAAAAGTGATTGCTTGGTGATCTTTCGGTACTCATAAGTGCTGAATGTAAACAAACGGTTGGAAGGTTTTTTGTTTGTTTGTTTGTGTATTATAGTTAATGATTAATTAATAATTATTTGAAATGAGTACATACTGATTATTTATACATTTTATTGGCATATTCTAAGCTTTTAGCTTCTTAGGTTTAGATGTCAGAATCATAGACTAAGCTACAGTAGCAACTGTTAACATAAGCTAGGCTTATTGCTAAGGAACATATGCTAAAGTCCTAATATATGCAGTAAAAATGGGGTTCAACATTACATGCAGTTGAATATTACTCAAGTATGTACAGTATTTTGCCTTTCTGGAGTCATATTTCTTCCGTCGGATCGGCGTCATAACCCTAGAACATGTGTTGTAAGCCTGGAAATATAATTTACTGGGTGTTTTTTGTTAGGTCATGAGGAACGGATTAGGCATTTTTACATGTAAAATGCGGTTCAAGATACGAAAAGCTCATGATACGAAGGCCCCGCGGAACAGATTAATTTCATATGTCGAGTACCATGTACTGAAAGTCAAGAAAGGAATCCAGAAGGAATGGACAAAAATTAATTTTTCATTTCATGCTGATTAAACTTGAGAAGTGATTCAGTTTAAGTAAATGAATTTTGACCATAGCTTTGATACAGCACGCCATATAAAAAATATGAAGTTTTGGTATTCCTTTGTTCCACAGATATGAACATCTTAATCTGTTGTACATGCTCTACTCCAGTGCCCCTCCAATTTGTTTCCTCTTAGGTGGCCAGGGCAGTAAATGATGTGTGTGGTTCAGAATAAAGGGGGATCTATCTAGTTGATTGATACTTATCAGGGTGAATGACTTTAGATAAGTTTTCTTGAGAGAATGAGTCAGTCTTGGCTTACAAACATACCAAATGTCATGTCATTGTAAGTAAAATTAATTTGTTTTTATAGAATGGAATTTATTTACATTTTTCACTTTGTATTCTTTTATCACATTAACTGTACAACAAATGACCACTACTTTCTTTTCTAGGGACACATGCAGATCTTATGATTATTGTATTTCATAAGATTATCACTACAGGACATCAGCGTCTCCAGCCACTCTTTGACTGTCTTCTGACCATATTGGTTAATGGTAATAATATTTTTAAAAGTTTTTTTAATATATCTGTAGAAAGGGAATTCTAAATCATGCTTATTTATGAAAACTAAAAGTTAATTTAAGAAATTTAGAAACTTATCTGATTCTGTTTAATTCAGGAGATACTTAAAATCTGAGCATGTCTTCCAGTTTTGTTTTATCTAAAAGGTTACTGAATATTGCATGTTTAAAGTTTAATAGTTTAAAAAACAGTCTTAGATTGTTTATTAAAGTTACCACCCATTTGATTTTATATATGTACTGGGATTACATTACCATTTATTTCATAAGGTACTTCTAACTTCCCCTTCAGTACAATAATTGTCACATGCAATTACGTATTTTACTCATCACTACAACCTCCAGATCATTTTATCTAAATGTTGAGATAATTTATTTCCATTTATAGTCTACAGTTGATCCCCTGTAGTATTTGAGGGGGATAGGGACCACAGCCACCCACAAATACCAAAAATCCACGATATACTGGAAACCTGCCCCTCTGAAAACTCTTATATGTAACTGCCTATTTCAATCCATAGTTTTACAGAGGATAGTGGATGAGAGGTTAAGGGAGATTGTAAAGATCGGGAAACAGCAGTATGGATTCATGAGGAGAGAGATGGTGGATGCCTCAAAGAGGCTATAGGGAAACCAGGAGCGTTTATTATGCATTTATAGACTTAGAAGTGATGTTTTTGGTGTTTGAGGAAGAGGAAATTCCAAAAAAAGTTGGTTCGGCTAGTTAGATGAATGTAAATGATAAATGAGCATAAAAGTAATAACAGCAGTTGAGGAAACAGAAAACATTGAAGTTAGGGTTGGATTACACCAGGGGTCAGCATGAAGTCCATTTTTGTTTGTGCTGGTCATGGATGTATTGAGTGAAGAGATCAGGAATGAATTGCTGTGGGAGTTGTTGTACACCGATGATTACTGCTGTAGATGACGAGGACCTACAGAAAAGGGTTGGAGAGTCAGGAATCTAGAGAGGGGTGGTTTAAAAGTGAATGTAAATAAAACAGAAGTTTTGGTGAGTAGTAGAGAAGATAGAAACAGAATAGTAATTTAAGAAAGAAGAGGCCAGATTATAAAACAGGCAGAAAAGTTTAATTACTCAGGATCTACTTAAAGCCAAGAGGGAGGATGTAAGGCTGAAGTCAACAGTAGGATTAAATCTGCATGGGGAGAAGTAGAGAGATGTAGCTGGAGTAGTATGTGCTAAGAAAATTCCAATCAAGCTAAAAGTCAAGATCTATAGTGCAGTGATAAGACGAATGTTGATGTATGGAGCAGAAACATAGGCTCTGAAGAAGAGAGGAAGTAAAGCTTGAGAGAACAGAGATGAGAATGCTGAGGTGGATTATGGGAATATCACTGCTTGAGAGATTGGAGAATGATGAAATAAGAGGAAGAGCAGACTTAGAAAAGATTTCCGAGGTGATAAGAGTCACGATTGAGATGGTATGGGCATGTGTTAAGGAAGGATGACAAAGAGGGAGTGAAGAGGG
>NC_061089.1:12814220-12954220 GCF_015104395.2 Macrobrachium nipponense
CTCTCTCTCTCTCTCTCTCTCTCTCTCTCTCTCTCTCTCTCTCTCTCTCTCTTTTACCGAGATGAAAGAATTTTTATGGTACTAGTATATAAAATGTTTATTGATAATTTCAGTTATTTAATAATAATAATAATATAATAATAATAAAACTTTAATTACAAAATTCATAATGGTCGTATTTTAAAGAGATGAAAATGACCTTTCCATTTCACTTGTAAGGATAATTCCTCTTTCTTACTGAGATGAGAGAATTTTTATGGTAGATGCACATGTTTATTATATTTTCAAATAATAATAATAATAATAATAATAATAATAATAATAATAATATAGAAGTAGGGATAAAGCTACCAGATGGGAGCAACATCAAACACATAGATGAGACAGGATACAAATACCTGGGAATAATGGAAGGAGGAGATATAAAACACCAAGAGATGAAGGACACGATCAGGAAAGAATATATGCAGAGACTCAAGGCGATACTCAAGTCAAAACTCAACGCCGAAATATGATAAAAGCCATAAACACATGGGCAGTGCAGTAATCAGATACAGCGCAGGAATAGTGGAATGGACGAAGGCAGAACTCCGCAGCATAGATCAGAAAACAGGAAAACATATGAGCAATACACAAAGCACTACACCCAAGAGCAAATACGACAGACTATACATAACACGAAAGGAAGGAGGGAGAGGGAATACTAAGGTATAGAGGACTGCGTCAACATCGAAAACAGAGCACTGGGGCAATATCTGAAAACCAGTGAAGACGAGTGGCTAAAGAGTGCATGGGAAGAAGGACTAATAAAAGCAGACGAAGACCCAGAAATATACAGAGACAGGAGAAAGACAGAAAGAACAGAGGACTGGCACAACAAACCAATGCACGGACAATACATGAGACAGACTAAAGAACTAGCCAGCGATGACAATTGGCAATGGTTACAGAGGGGAGAGCTAAAGAAGGAAACTGAAGGAATGATAACAGCGGCACAAGATCAGGCCCTAAGAACCAGATATGTTCAAAGTACGATAGACGGAAATAACATCTCTCCCATATGTAGGAAGTGCAATACGAAAAGTGAAACCATAAACCACATAGCAAGTGAATGCCCGGCACTTGCACAGAACCAGTACAAAAAGAGGCATGATTCAGTAGCAAAAGCCCTCCACTGGAGCCTGTGCAAGAAACATCAGCTACCTTGCAGTAATAAGTGGTACGAGCACCAACCTGAAGGAGTGATAGAAAACGATCAGGCAAAGATCCTCTGGGACTATGGTATCAGAACGGATAGGGTGATACGTGCAAACAGACCCAGAACGTGACGTTGATTGACAAGGTCAAGAAGAAAGTATCACTCATTGATGTCGCAATACCATGGGACACCAGAGTTGAAGAGAAAGAGAGGGAAAAATTGGATAAGTATCAAGATCTGAAAATAGAAATAAGAAGGATATGGGATATGCCAGTGGAAATCGTACCCATAATCATAGGAGCACTAGGCACGATCCCAAGATCCCTGAAAAGGAATCTAGAAAAACTAGAGGCTGAAGTAGCTCCAGGACTCATGCAGAAGAGTGGTGATCTAGAAACGGCACACATAGTAAGAAGAGTGATGGACTCCTAAGGAGGCAGGATGCAACCCGAAACCCACACTATAAATACCACCCAGTCGAATTGGAGGACTGTGATAGAGCAAAAAAAAAAAAAAAAAAAAAAAAAAATAGAAGTAGTAATAATACGATAACTAATTTCAAAAGAAAATTCTTCCCTTCATCTTTTTCTGTATCAATTTCCCTACCTCATAACTCCAGTGACACTCAGAGCTTAACAATGCCATACAGTGGTCAACGAATTTAATGGTTTTATGTAATCTCTCTTCTCTCTCTCTCTCTCTCTCTCTCTCTCTCTCTCTATCTCTCTCTCTCTTGTATTTAGTGAAAATATACAGTAATTTGTGAATACACAGTGTTGCCACATGAAAAAGTAAATTAGTGATAATTTTAGAGATTTGGCCCTAAGAAAAATTGCAAATTAGTGAAATTTTCCCTGTGGACATGTTTTCAAGAAAGTCGTTCCGGCCTACGACGATTTTCGGGTTACGATGCGTCTTAAGAACGGAACCCCCGTCATACCCCGGCAACTGCCTGTATATATATATATATATATATATATATATATATATATTATATATATATATATATATATATATATATATATATCAAAGATATATAAAGATATATAGATATATATAGATTATATATATATAGAATATAGATATATATATATATACAGAGATATATATAGATATATATATAGATAGATATATATATATATATATATATATATATATATATATATATATATATATATATATATTATTACTGTGGGCTCCCTGTATTTGCATTCTCTGGATTCGCTGACTCACGCATTTGTGGATTTCTCTCTGGAACATATCCCCCTATTATTTGCAGGAAATTTGCCTATTCATAGTATTTTCTATGAGAATATCCATAAATTCCTGTTTTTCTATCAATTTCATCATAAAATGCACTTTTTGTGATAAAACTTGAAAAACCAAAGAGGCCATTTAAGGATTTTTATATAGGTTCCAAGTATAATTACGGGGGTTTCGGGGGTGTCTGGTGCATATCAATGAAAACGGGGGACCACTGAATATTTATTTAATGTTATGTTGTTATTTAATCATACTGTATTAAGATAAGTTAATACTATTTAAAAATTAGTAAAACATTTTTTTATCTTAAAAAAAAAATGTATTAGTCATGAAAATAGCATAAAAAATACACTAATTAGTGAATATTTCTCACCAAAAAAAGTCCACAAAATATAGAATTTTTCACTAATAATTTACAGATAGGTTTCACAGAAAAATCCACGAATGAGTCCACGAGAATGCAAATACAGGCAATTGAATGTATTCACTAATTACGCACTGTATTTTCATATTTTTGGGACTAAAATATTCATTTTATATGAAAAAATTATTTGCAATACAAATTTTAAAAAAACATGTATTAAGATTAATAAGAATAAATGATAATAAAATTGAATAATAAATTTAAATATTATATTAATAATAATACAGTGAACCCCCCGTATTAACGCACTCCGGATTCGCGGACTCACTATTTGCAGATATCTCTCTTGAACATATACCCCCATCATTTGTGGAAAATTTGCCTATTCACTGTATTTTTCTGAGAAATATCCACAAATTCCTGTTTTTTTTATCAATTTCATCATAAAATGCACTATTAGTGATAAAACTATTAAAAAAAACAGATATACGTAAACATTTTGAGTGGGTTTTTTTAACTAACAAAATAGGCAGTTTTAAGCATTTTTATAGGGGTTTCAACTATGTGTCGATATTGGCCATTTTATGGCATTCCCCCGCAAATACGGGGGAACACTGTGCTGTACTCGTACTGATGATAAGATTAAATCATACAGGTTTCATCTCCTCTGGGGTTGCTTCTTCCCCTTCTTTAGGGGTTTTGGGAGGCTTTGGAGGGTCCTTCTTCATGGTCTTGAGAAACACTTACAGCTGCTTTTACTAATTCTTCATGCTGACGAGGACGTTATTGTAGGGCGCCTGTGCTGCATCAAGGGTATTTGAACATTTTATGGAGCGTTCCATATAAGGATCCCATGCCAGAGCAGTTTCCTGCACCTCATAAGTTGGGACAGGCATTCGAAAGATAGGTTCTCATCCTCTTCCTCATCCCCTGAACCTGGTGTTTCTTCTTCCTTGCTGGCAGACTTCGTCAGCTCTTCCAAATCCTGGTCCATCTGGGGTTTAGAGTGGGCATCAGTAAGGATTCCTATTTCATCCTCAGTGGTGTCATCAAAGCCTTCTTGACCAAGCATCCTTCCCAATTGGGCTGCTTTATCATTGGCCAAATGTTGAATTTCATCAGGAGAAAAGTCCTTATAATTGTGAACACATACTAGCCACAACCACTTCCAGCATGCGTTAAGAGTATCCCTTTTCATATCATTCAATGACCGGTCTATGACAGTCAGACGTGGCAGTCATGAATTTATGCCAATACAGTTGACCTCCCTGTATTCACATTCACGGACTCGTACCTGCGGATTTCTCTGTGGCCAATATTTATCCATTATTCGTGGGAAATTCTCCTATCTGGGTTTTTTCTGTAAGAAATATCCACAAATTACTATATTTTCATATAAATTTCATGATTAAATGCACTTTTTGTGATAAAACTATTATAAAATCGGGTATAAAAGCATTCTTAGTGTGTTTTTATTTAGTTTGAACTAAAAAATAGGCAGTTTTAAGCATTTCTATGGGAGTTCTACTTATTCGCGGATTCTAGCGGGTTCTGGAACACATCCCCCCGCGGGTTCTGGAACACATCCCCCCGCGAATACAGGGGTCCACTGTACTTTTTCAGTGTAAATTCACTGTCAGTGCCCATTGCCTTCACAAGGTGCTCGGAGTTCTGGGTGTAGAGTGCCTTTAAGGCATAGATCATCCCCTGGTCCATGCTGGAGGAGAGAGGTTTTGTTGGCAGAGAGAAACTTGAGCTGGATTCTGTTGTATAAAGTTCCAGTGGGTGGCTGCCAGCATTATCTGTAATCAACATGTTGAACTCCATGCCCTTGTCATTAAACATTGTGTAACTTGAGTGATGAAGCTCTGAATGAACCTGTTATCTGTAAGAACTTTGGTGATCCAGACCTTGGGGTTGTGCATCCAACATGTAGGCAGCAAGTGCTTATTCTTATTCTTTAGGGCCCCTGGGATTTGCAGCTTAGTAAATGAGGCCTGGTTTCAGCATGAAGACAGCTGCATTGCCACACATGATGAGGGTAACCCTATCCTTCTGGGCCTTGAACCTGGAGGCTTTGGCTTCATTCTTCATCAGGTATGTATGTGAAGGCGTCTTCTTTCAGAACAAGCCACTCTTGTTGATACTGAATCCAGTTCTGGATGGTAGCCCTTGTCTCAGATGATTTTCTTGAAGGTGTCAGGATATTTCGCGACCGCTTCCATCTGCCAATGCCACTTCCCCATGCAGAGAAACTCTTTAGTTGGAACTGCCTCAAAAAATGGTGGAAAGACATCTTGTGGCTCTTCCTTTTCTTCAGTGGGTTTGTCAAAGTCTAAGAAGTCTGCTTCCTGTACATTGCCACCTTCCATAACAGTTGATAGCTGCTGGTAGGGCTGTCATGCCTTCTCGCAAATGAAGATGGTGTCGAGGGGATGTTCTTACGGCAGTCCGTGATCCAGTATGCCAAGGCCAACTCTATCCTCTTGATGGTCTTATCATGCACTGTAGAAACCTTCTTGGCACTACTGTAGCAGTTGACACTTCCAGCCTTCCTTATCTCTGTCTCTTTCTTCTTGATGTACTGCATAGTACTCTCATTCACGCCACAGTGGCAGGCTACTACTGCGCAACTTTTGCCTTCTTTCAACACATCCAGAAATCTTATCTTTGCCAGAATCCTTAGAAGGAGCAGGGCATTTAGGAGGCATCTTAGGACATTATTATACAGATTAAGTCTGCAAACAAAGATGCATCCATGCTGGAGGAGAGAGGTTTTGTTGGCAGGAAGAAACTCGAGCTGGATTCCCTTGTGATAAAGTTCCAGAGAGTGGCCACCAGCACTATCCTATAATCAACATGTTGAACTTCATGCCCTAGTCATTAAGGTATTGCGTAACTTGAGGGATGAAGCTTTGAATGAACCAGTTATCTGTAAGAACTTTGGTGATCCAGAACTTGGGGTTGTGCATCCAACATGTAGGCAGCAAGTGCTTTTTCTTATTCTTTAGGGCCCCTGGGATTTGCAGCTTTGTAAATGAGGCCTGGTTTCAGCATGAAGCCAGCTGCATTGCCACACATGATGAGGGTAACCCTATCCCTCTGGGCCTTGAACCTGGAGGCTTTGGCTTCATTCTTCATCAGGTATGTATGTGAAGGCATCTTCTCCCAGAACAAGCCACTCTTGTTGATATTGAACACCAGTTCTGGATGGTAGCCCTTGTCCCAGATGATTTTCTTGAAAGTGTCAGGATATTTTGCAACCACTTCCATGTCTGTCAATGCCACTTCCCCATGCAGAGAAACTGTAGTTGGAACCGCCTCAGAAAACAGTGGAAAGACCCCTTATTGGCCTGAAAACCTTGAGGAGCTGTTGATGGTCTATCTTGTGGCTCTTCCTTTTCATCAGTGGGTTTGCGAAGCCTAAGACATCTGCTTCCTGTACATTGCCACCTTCCGTAACAGTTGATAACTGCTGGTAGAGCTGTCGTGCCTTCTCACAAATGATGATGGTGTCTAGGGGGATGTTCTTATGGCAGTCTGTGATCCAGTATGCCAAAGCCAACTCTATCCTCACGATGGTCTTATCATGCACTGTAGAAACCTTCTTGGCACTACTGTAGCGGCTAACACTCCCAGCCTTCCTTATCTCTGCCTCTTTCTTCTTAATGTACCGCATGGTATTTTCATTCATACCACCACGGCAGGCTACTACTGTATAACTTTTGCCTTCTTTCAACACATCCAGAAGTCTTACCTTTGCCAGAATCCTAGAAGGAGCAGGGCATTTAGGAAGCATCTTAGGGCGTTATTATACAGATTAACACTGCAAATAAAGATGTGGAAAGTACACAGATACAATCAATACACTCAACCAGGCTAAGGAAATGCTTTGAACTGACAGAGATGTGCACTCCTTACATCTCAGAGAAAGTTATGGGGGTAGACAGCCAATCAGCACCAAGGGTACAGCCAGTCATCATCAAGGAAAATGGTACAGCTGTAGTCACGTTGTTCTACAAACTAACTATGTATTTTAGATATGCTTTACTATCATTCTAAAACACTTTGTTATTTCAAAGTCACTGTACAATACAGCTTAATATCAGTCAAATGTGTTATTTCAAAATCATTGTACAACACAGCTAAATATCAATCAAATGTGTTATTTCAAAATCGTCGTACAACACAGCAAAATATCAATCAAATGTACAGTATGCGCAGTACATGATGTGCAAAGTATACCGTTTGTAAGTGACCCAGTATCCTAGGATTTCTGTCCAGTTTTAATCAGTGTGTATCTTTTTAAATTGTGCCCTAAGATGCCCCCTGCTTCTTCTATGGCATCAGACAAGAGCTTAAGCGCCAAGGGAAGGTTGTGATGATGCACCAGGAAGAAGTAGAAGTTATTGTAAGGTTCCGCGAAAGGAAAAATCACGCCTAAGTAGCCACCCATTATGGTCTGAACGAGAGTACAGTCTACCTCATTGATAAGGAATACGAAGAGGGAAGAATCTTTGAAGGCCCTTGGTGGAGAAGAAGTTGCTACCATCATTCATGTACGCTGATCCCCCAATAGACCAGGATTTGAAAGATATGTCCCAAGTTAAAAGGAAAGGCAGTATCTGCAGCAGATAGTAGAGGAATGGAACCCTCATAAGGCATGCTCCAAAAACGTTTCAAATGCCTTTGATCTGTGTATGAAGCCTTATAATAACCTCTTAGTCAGTATGAGGAATTATGTCAACATGATGCCTCCTCCCAAAACGTCTAAAGAAGGGGAAGAGGCTTCTCCAGAGTAGGTGCAATTCCTCTTTTTTGCTGTGCTGTCCATATCATCGTTCATTCATCAGATTTCACAGCTAATTCATCAGCATCATCTTCAGCCAACATTGATCACTGATGAGTACCCATATGATTAACCTAATCATAATATTAAGTATTTTAATGTGCATAAGTATTTTTGTTCTCTCTCTCTCTCTCTCTCTCTCTCTCTCTCTCTCTCTCTCTCTCTCTCTCTCTCTCTCTCTCTCTCTCTCTCTCTCTCTCTCATTCCAATGTTTCCTAGTAAAAGAAAATAGGACAGCTTGATTACTGAATGAAAGAAAGTGTGCATGCCCAAATACTGTACAATGGTAACTTGATTCATTTTCACAAGTTGTAAGCCATATTTTTAAGGGTAATGATGTAAGATGACTTTGAAATATTAAAGTGTTTTAGGATGATAGTTTTAAGATATATTTGGTTGTTGAACTAATAAAATAGGCAGTTATAAGAGTTTTTAGAGGGGGGTCTTTGGTGTTTGAACTATTAAAATAGGCAGTTATAAGCATATTTAAAGGGGATTCCAACTTATCGTGGATTTCCCCTGCATATACCAGGGGTTGACTATAGTATGTACTTATAAATTTAAGCACCAGTGATGATTAATTTAACATAAGGCAACTGTATTGTTATATTATGATAGTGTTGTGATATTCCAATTTAGCCAATGGTTAATTTTTTGTATTTTTTTTTCAGTTTCACCTTATATTAAAACAATGTCAATGGTAACAGCAAACAAGCTCTTGCATCTCTTGGAAGCATTTTCAACGCCGTGGTTTTTGTTTTCAGCGCCTCACCATCACCATTTAGTATTTTTCCTACTAGAAACATTTAATAATATCATTCAGTATCAGTTTGATGGTGAGTCATATTTTTTTGTATTTTTAAAATGTTATGATAATTATATGAGATTTCTTTTAACTTCTAAGAACAATTGTACTGTATGTGAGTTAATATTCTGTATTTAACAGAATATTGCGTCATAATTGTTTCTTGCTTTGTGAAGTCTATTGTACAGAGTTGTTTCATGTACGTAATTGTGCAGTTCTTGGTGTTACAGCATGCAGTTTTGGCCTGTGTCATTACATTTTGCAGACCTATTTATTTTACTAGTGTTTACAGTATGAACTGTTGGCTGGAAGATACTCATTCTTGAAGCAGTGCTTGTATTTTTCAAGACTAGTACTCTATTAGCACTGTTATCATTGGAGTCTCATAATACCTTTGCCCATGTCAGTAACCCTTATTTTTTAATAGTAGTTTTATTGGGTAATTCCTTATCATTAAGGTAAGGAGGATCTTTGTTTCACAACAATCCCATTAGTTTTTGAGTCCACATTGCATTCGTGAACATTCTTGACATGGTTATTTGTCTTTCAGACAGAAGAACAATTATTCACTCATACACCCTCTGGACACATCTTGGGTAATAACTACTCTATCAGAGAGTTACTGACTTGTTTGCTTTTGCTGACAATAATTTCCTCTCATGTTTTTATTTATTACTCTTGACTTGGCACTTGCAGGTGTTGTCAGTTGGTAACATTGGTATTTTTTAATACATTTTTAAGGCTGTCAAGTATGCCTGTTACTGATGATGTTAATTGAGGTTTTAGTGTTTTTAGTCTTTTGTTTATTGCTTTTTTTGTATGTATTTTTATATATTTTTAGTAAACAAATGAGTTGTTCCCTTATAAGTACTGAGAGATAGATTCATCATGCCATCTGTCTCATTTGTCATGTACAGTGTTGTTGAGATTTTTGTATTCTGTTTTTTCTTTGTTCAGTATTTTACTTTTACTGTGTGTGTAATATTAATTTTGTTTAAGCTTTTCAGAGTATTGCAGTGTATTATTTTTTAGTGTATTCTGTATGCTATTCTTTGTATTTTGTTGATTACCTGCTCTGCTTAATGTGTTTTAGTGCCTGCTATTCTTTTTATAGTGTTTTCACTGTGTACTATAATCATACCTCAGCACTTTGTTAAGGTATATCATCATGTATCTCACTTTCATGTCTTCTTTGGAGACGGATACAGTTGTACTGAGCAGCACATATCACTGCCACCACTATTTTATGTCAGGAAGACATAAATGGGCAAATATGAACTTGACATCTGCATATGCATCCAAGTCTTGTTTTTTGGCCTGCCCCTGGATCTTTCCCTCCTTGGTTAAGTTGAAGGAGGGAGAGTTGTTTACTGGTGCCTATGTACGAGTATGTTTCCCAGTTTTGTTTTTTACCTGCTCATTTCTCACTTCCATTTTCTGCTTCTCTTGCTGTCCTTAGTAACCAAACTGTCTGTTTGACTGTAACTGATGCCTTTACTATATGTTCAATTTCTACTGTGCTTCCAGTGCAACCTGCCTTCCCAGCTCCAACCTTACCTGCTGTGTAAGTTCTGGTGCCCGAGTTTCTGTATGCAGTTGCAAGAGACCATTTTTCTCCTCCATGCCTGGAGTGTTTCAGTACTGTCTCTACTAGGTTATTGTCTTCTTTGCAACCTTATGCACATCCAGCTGTCTTTGTTACATGCTACCCTGTTACTCCTGTTTCTGTTGGTGTGGCAACTATGGCTGTGCCATTACCTTTGGAACCTTATGCTCCTGCTATGTTTGATGTTCCTGTGATTCCAGTGTTGCATCTTTTTAGTGCAGTGTCTGTTGTTCTTGTTGTTCTTATTTATGCAGTTGCCTGTTCTAGCTGCCTCCATTGGTGTGGTATTGCCAGCCTTCCAGAAACCTGCTTTAACTGCATTTTATGCTGCGTTGATTTTCCCTGATATTGTTAAGTCTCCATTGGATCTGCCTTTACTAGTTTTTATAATCAAATGTGATCTTGGCCATGAGTTAAATTACTTGGAATGGGCCTTCAAATCACATGCTACAGTGGTTGCAACCCCTCACCTCCACTGGTTCTGAATAGTGTCTTTACCAACTGACTATTGCAAGAATGGGTACACTCTTGACCTTGTCAAGTAGACCTTCTTTCAGAATCCTGTCTGGTTTTTCACCTTTGTCTAGCAATGTTCCATCCTCTTCTGTGTTAACAACTATAACCATTCATTACAGGAGGAGGCATTCCCCATTACTTGAAATCCCCTGGACAAAAGAACAAGTGAGGGAGGGAGCCATGTTACAAGACATGGTGACTGAGAGCAGAAGAATGGCAGTGGATCGTTGTGGTCAGATAATCAATATCAGCTAAGACTCCTTAGTACTGAGATAGTGGACACAGTGCAGCAATCCATCAAGATGGAGGACTCCTGGTATCCATAGACCTCAAGGGTGCTGACTTGCACATTATAATCAGTATTTCATAGAAAAAAATACTTTTGTTTTTGGCAGGAAGGGTATTCCAGTTTCGATCCTTGTGTTTCAGCTTAGCTACATCTCCACATGCAGGCAGTCCCTGGTTATCGGTGGGGGTTCTATCTCGGCGGGTTGCTGATAAGCGAAAACTGCCATTAACCGAAAATCTGCAATTTATGGCTCCAAGTTTCTGTTAATGGCACTGATAACCAGTTAATGGTGCCTCTTGTTAGGTATGCTATGGTGCCATAACTCTATTATCGGCACCTTATGAGGCTGATAACTGAAACTTGGCCTGTTATGGCGCCATAAATTGCTGATTTTATGGCGCTACACAAGCGCCTTAAAACCGGATTGCCATTAAACGAGTCCGCCGATAACTGGGAACTGCTTGTATCTTTATATGGACTTTGGAAACAGTGGCAGCTTAAGCACATTTGTATGTCATAAGGCATCATAGACGTTTGCATTATTGGCTAGTGATGACAGCAATAGTGATGAGTTGTGACAACTTTTAATAATCTGTGTTGATTAAATGTGTTAGCCCCTACCTTGGCCATCACATCAACAGTGAGGAGTCCTTTTTGGTCCCTTTGTTGAGGGCTATGGAGCTGGGCTTTAGTTCAACCTTCAGAGAAGAGAATCAGGAAACTGCTGGTAGTGATTTGATTATTCCGTTACCAATTTAGTTTGTTGGCCAAATTGTGGCAATCTTGGATCAATCTTGGATTGGCTATATATCATGAAAAGCTGGTTTCACAATGTTACTTTAGGATAAAGCCCCCACAACTTCATTGGTCAAAGCCATGGTCTGTTGTCTTACTCCCAGACATTAATCCAGTCCTTATTGTAAGCTTTGTAGTAGTGGCAAGATCCAGTCACCTGTTAGTTGAATTTCATTTGTTTCTTCATCTGTGCAAGACTTTTTTGTTCAAGGATACATCCAGTCATGGTTGAGGTGACTTGGAGCCACTTGGAGTTGAAGGCAGTCTTTGTAGGCTTTGCTCTACAATTGGTAGAAAGAGTAGTCAGTGTTAGTAGGAAGAGTAGTCAGTGTCTGTTTGACTGTAACTGATGCCTTTACTATATGTTCAATTCCTACTGTGCTTCCAGTGCAACCTGCCTTCCCAGCTCCAACCTTACCTGCTGTGTAAGTTCTGGTGCCCGAGTTTTTGTATGCAGTTGCAAGAGACCATTTTTCTCCTCCGTGCCTGGAGTGTTTCAGTACCTAGAATAACTTGGATATATTTCCCAAAATTTCCTTTCATTTGGCCTTAAAAGCCAGGCTCTGGCAGAGCACAAGACCTCCACTAATACAAAGATACAAAGATAACAATGTTGATTGTCTCCTTTTGCTGCAGCAGGATCTATTTGCAGGTCTTCTCCCAATGCTGATAAGACAGTCTTGAGAGATTTCTATTTTGTAAGAGTCTTTTCAAGCAGCCACGCCTCTTGAGCTTCCATGACAACTCTGGCATGCTGTATCTCCATTCCTGGAGACTATTGAATAAGAACTCAGGGCAAAGGCTTTTCTAAAGATGTTGCGGCTGTCGTCAACCAATCCTGCTGAACTTGACCACCAGCCTTGACTTGTCAAAGTGGCCTAGTTTTTGTGATAGATGCAGCAAAAGGGACATTAATGTAGTTAAAAGGTGCTCAACACTACTTCTACATTAATTGCCAGCTTTGTTCCCTGCCTACAGCATCAGTCACCTATTTGGTTTGACAACAAGGGATAGCTGTGATCCCTTCTCAAGGACTTATAAAGGAGGATTTATCATTTGGATAGATATCTTCTTGGGCAATTAAAAGGATGATTCATCATTTGGATAGATATCTTGTTGAGCAATTGACAGGTTATATCTGAATACCCAGGAAATACTCCACAAGCTATCGCTTGAAAGATTGATGTAGATAAAGACAAAGCTGAGAAACAAAATTTTTATAAAGGATTAGTTTATCCAGACCTCTGAGCCTAATAAAGGCTCTTCTCAGACTGGTTAAGAGACTAAGACTTGTCTTTAGGGGGACATCCTCTTGTTGGTAATATGTCCTTTGCTCCTCAATGTCATGGACGTAGGGTTGACTAATAAAATATTTTCAGCAAGTGTGCTGATTATTGCAAAAATGTATATGATTGCTGGAAGGACTTAACAAAAATCAGTTGCAAGAGAACCTTGAGAAAATAAGTGCTCAGTAAGGTGGTAGATGCAGTTCAGTGTAGATAAAGACAAAGTTGTGCAAATAGGGTACAAAAACAAGAATGTCAAGTATTACATACTGGGCAAGGAGTCAAAGATTTGTCATCAAGAGAATGATCTAAGGGTCATTATCACTAGTGACTTATAAACTCTAAGCAGTGAATAGAAGTCAAAAAGCAAACCCAGTTAATACTAGGATACATTAAATGGCCAATTTACTATCAGGAAAATGAAGCCAACACAACCCTTATACGCAGATGTACTGTCAAACCGTGGATTTTATACGCCCTGTATTTCGTAGACTTTTTCTGACAAAATTTTGACTGGGGTTTTGTACATATCCTTGGATTTTGTACACCCATAAATGCTCCCTCTAGGGCCCACCTTATAAGTATTTGTTGTGTGCTTTTTTTTTTTTTTTTTTATATTAAAGTGCAACTGCTAAATAAGCCATCGTGGGACCAAAGAAAGTTCCAAGTTCCAGCCCGTCTATAAAAAAAAAGCGAGGAACACTTTAGAATTTATGAAAGAGCTCATAGCAAGGTATTGGAGGATGTTGCATGCCGATCACAGTAATAAAATGCCTACAACAAGTGCTGCTGTTATTGAATTTAAGGCCAGCAGAAGCTGGTTTGAAAAATTCACAAAGCAAACGGGCATACTTAATGTGCCTACTTCAGTGATTAAGGACATGTTTGCAAAGTGGAGTGATGTTAGAAATTTTGTGGAGAATTGTCATCCGAACAAAGATGATGTAATCCATGTCTCCAACATGTTTAATGACAATGCCGTGTTTCACTTAAGGCAAATTTTAAAGACACCAGAAACAAATGTCTCTGGACATTTTTGTTGTGCAACACGGGTCCAGTGACTCGCAAGCTTATCCTAGTGCCAGTAAAAAATGAAGAGGGGAACTAACCTCAGATAGTGCCAGTAAAAACTGAAGATGGGAAGTAACCTCAGATAATCCTTGATATCTTAAGTCCTTCTGGATGACAATTCCCCTTCCAAACAATAGCCTCTCCTTCATGAGACATTCTGGAACGGATTACGTATGAAAACCGAGGTTCCACTGTCCTCATTTAGACCCCACTCTGAGTATAGGCTGTCCATGGTTGCCATCCAGAAGGATGGAAATAAAAGCAGCTTTGGCAAGAGCAACCACACGCATACCAATATTCAGATGCCCTAGTTATCACAGAAGGGTAGAATGCTTCAGTTTGATTTGTTTAGAAAAGCTTTGAGTAAGAAAATATTTAAGACACACAAGATGCAAACAACATAAGATTGTGGTTAATGTCAAGGGAGAAATGCCAAAGTTAGCAGTGGCATGGTTTTGAATACCAGTTGCTTATGTTTATGGTATAAAGTCCTGAGCAAAAGATATACCCATAGAATTCTAAACTTTAATATAAAGAAATAAATAAATGATTAACAAGTGCGGCAACCACTTTATCCAGTCTGTGTTTGGAACTGGCTGGTGGTGGTACTATTCACTGCTTCAGTTGGTAGTCTGTTCCAAAATGAGGCTAACAAAAGAAGCAGGTTTCCAGGAATAAGTTTCATTTTGTGCTGATGTGTTGGAAGGTGAAACCAGACAGGGAAGAGTGATAGTAAAATTAGTGCCCTCTGTCTCCTTGCCTTTTTAAAAGGAATATTGAGAGTGGTGTTTTGAATATATTAGATACTTTCTGTATATGTTGGGTTTTACCTTAAGGATGTGCATAAAGAGAAGGTATATACTCATGGGATGAATGATCACTCTTTTTGTCAGGGAGAAGAAATATATTGTCTTGGGAATTTCAAGATTTGATATTTGACCTTTGAGGCTCAGTTGGTGTTGGGATTCCCAGTGTATAGTACTATAACAAATTGTATAAAAAAATCCACATCAGTAGACGCATTAAGGGGGCCGGCCGGCTAATGCCGTTTTTTAACGACAGGACTTTGACATTCATACCACTTAATAAGGTGACTTGGGACATCTCCAAACTGCATATGATTTTTGCCTCTGACCTTCGGTTTTGTGACGCCAGGGCAATTTATCCCGAAAATAACCATTTTTCAAATTCTATCTCCTCCCTTGATATTTAATATTAAGACCTGGGATTACTACCATATATAGACCTGATGTAGACCTCCAATCAAATGGAGAGTTTTTTTCTAAAAGTCATTTATTTGCTAGATATGAATTTTTCAATATGGTAAAAAAATAAACCCTATAAATCACGAGAAAAAAATTTATAAAAAAAAGACAAAACAAAAATTGGAAAAAAGGGCTCTATTTGATTGTTCTATAATGTCTTTCTGAGTTATATACCAAATTCCAATGTTATACAGTAGAGACCCGGTTCACGACCGTATTAGAACTCGACATAATCGGATTTCGCCACTAAATTTCCAATAAACTTTGTATCTGTTTTCAACCAAAAAACCAGTCTCCGACCCACGACCATATGATGTTTGTAAACAAAACTGTTTCCGCCAGCCGCCGCTAGTTGGCGTCATCCAGTGCTACCAAATGTAGCATAATTTCATGTTTTTTTAGCATAATTTGACCCAAGAATTGGAGCTTAGCATAATTTCTTTCACACTTAGGGTTCTAGTACAATTTTAGAATGTAATTTCACTAAAATTTTAAATAAAATGCAGAAAATTCCTCAATTTCATACACAGCTATAGTGAATGTATCTTCAAGTGAAATTGCCTCAAAAGCAGCACTAACAAATGAGTTAATTGCTAAGTTTGAACCCAACTAAGGAATGTCAAATTTTGTGAATATAAATAAATACCCACAGTGGCATGACAAACGATCAGTAAAGTGTTAATAATGTTTTTTCTTCATGAGTAAAGAATTACTTTTTTTCCTTTTTTAAGTTTTATTTTTTTCAGTAGTTATCAAAATTTTAATTATTTCTGAAGTGATTTTCACAAATTTTCAAGTATTTATTCATTGTGTATGTGATCTGTTAAAGAAAAATAGTGTTCCAGTGGGCATGATAATGATCAAGTAATAAGTACGTATGTTTTTCTTCTTGAGTAGAGACTGGTTTGTTTGTTTACCTTTTTTTTTAGTTTTAATTTTTCAGTAAATATCAGTAAATAAACAAAAGTTATATTTGAAGTAATTTTTCACACATTTTCAAGTATTTATTATTGTTTATGTGACCTGTTAAGAAAAATGGTTCTGAGTGGCATGATAATGATGCAGTAATAAGTAAAATTTGTTGTTTTTCTTCACATTCGTATGTGTGATCTTCATGCATTTGTCAAATAGTATAATAGTGATTGCATATCAAATAGTGTACTAGTGATGGCGCATGTGATCTATTAAAGAAAAATGGTGTTTTATTACGAGTTTCCTAACATGTAAAAATCATCAAATTATTAGTTATAATATTGTCTGTTCGTCACTTTGTATCATTTCACCTAATATATAAATGTTTTAAATTTCCATTACATCGTTGTTTTAGCTCAAATGTATTAGAGAAATGAGATAATGATAGATTAATAGCATAATTCTGGCACAAAATTGCACCATATTTGGCATAAATTCTTGCTTGGACCGACTAGCATAATTTAGCAAAACGGTTGGTAACACTGGTGACGACACTCGGCATTGTTTAAAGTCCGCAACTAATGTTTACAAAAATTCAAACGTGTCGTGTCTTCTACACCTTGCGCGCATTTCGTTTGCTTTTTCGGTGGTATCAACTCTATACGCAGTTACCTTTTGATTCATCATGGGTCCCAACATTACTACTGGCTATCTATTAAAACCTTTTGCTATTGTTAATCTCTGAAATAATGGAAAAGTGTTTCCATGGCATCTCGCGTTTTCATTCTTCAAAATGTTTCCATCATTTCCAACTCCAAAATAAACCTGAAGTTTTGTCTATCCTCTCCTCTGCATGAAAGTGATGAGCGAAAAAAAGATTTAATCAAGCACCCTTGCTTGATTTTTTTTCAAGCGTAGACATATTCTAAAATCATGCTCACACTTGTGGCGCGCGTTTCAGTAGCAAATGCAATACGTATTTAAGTGTTAGGTTTGGAGTGAAGGCAATGTAACGTACGTAGGTTACATGTGCGGTTCGGTAGCGAATGCAATCTTTAAGCTTTGTTAAGCTTGCCGGTAAAGAAGAAGTTAGTCATAGCTTATATCAGAGAAGCCACTATGCCATATTAAGTGCGTAATAATTAAGAAATTAAGAAGAATCTTTTATGTTGTACTGTAACACATGTCAATGTATTTACGTGTAAGATTTGGTAGTGAAACCAGTTACATATGTAAACATGTTCGGTTCGGTAGCAACGCAATCTAAGCTTTTTAAGCGTGCCGGTAAAGAAGAGTTAGCCTTAGGTTAACTCAGAATCCGCTACGGTATACATTAGTTATAGAAATTAAGTAGATTCCTTTATGTTTACTGTAAAAATACGTCATTGTTTACGTGTGAGATTTGGCAGTGAAACCACTGTCACATACGTAACGTGTGCCGTTCGGTAGCGAACGCAATCTTAATCTTTGTTAAGCTTGCTGGTAAAGAGGAGGTTAGCCTTAGCTTAATCAGAGAAGCCGCTATGGTATAGAATAATTATAGAAATTAAGACCATTCTTTTATGTCTACTGTAAAAAGACGTCAATGTTTACGTATGAGGTCTGGTTGACACAGTTTACATATGCAACGCGTGCGCGGTAACGAACGCAATCTGTATGCTTTGTTTATAAGCTTGATATTAAACTCAAGAGATGCTGGTACGTAATGGTATAGTAATTAAAGACATTAAGAAGATTCTTTTACTTATACGTACGTATATATGTACCATGCAGTACAATAATAATTGTCAAAGTCTAATAAGCTTGAAACCAGCCCTGATATTGGACAATTTGCCGTAAAAGACGCACCTTTTTTATAAGGACATTTATGAAACAAAGTCGTTAGTATCATAACATTACATTTACTGAAAGATAATTTTCAAGCGAATTTGTATACAGTATTGCAGTCGACTCCGTTAAAGATTTACCATAAATTAATATCGAATGTAAACGTTTCCAGGCTTATAGCGAGATATGGTTTGTTTACTACCATAGTCCCGATATAAACCACCAGGGCTGCGCTATGTTTTGTTTCCTTAAATGCCGACTTACTGTAGGCAAATTTTTCAAGTTTTTGATAAATATTGGGTTTAATTTTAATAGTTTATTAATTTACTGTAATAATTAGACTTGCTTTTCAATGTTTTTATTATGTTAGCAACACGTTTTATGCCTACCCACTACACTACGTTCTACTACTATCTTTACCTTAGGTAGCCTATGACGCTTGGTCAACAATCTGTTGGACGCAGGCTAGTTTTCTTTTATACTGTATATTATACATTTAAAATTATAAATACACGTTTAACATGATATTTATTTAACTTTTAACTTATTTAGTTGTAATTTACATGTAATGTATTGTATAAAAAGGCAAGGTTAGGGTAATAACTGATGGTCAAGAACGGATTAATCCATTTTCAGTTATTTCTTATGGGAAAACTTGATTCAGTTCTCGAAATAATTGAATTTCGACGCTCCTTCTGGAACGAATTATCGTCGAGAACCGAGGCTCTACTGTAGTTTTAAAACTAAGTGAGGAGATAGATTTTGAAGGTCAATTAGTATAGCTTTGAGATACGGGCGTTCAAAGTTTTCCTTCATATTTCTATAAAGACAGTGTTAATAAATAATGATTATTATGAATGTATATTTCTTTTTTGTGTATTAATAAACCCAAACTATTTTATTTATCATAATTTAATCATAAATGATGATCCCTTTGCTCATATATCGTAGCCTGGGGCACTGCTTGAGGCAAGATGGGGCACTCCTTCCTACGTAACCCCCTCTCTCCCCTTCACTAACTCGGCTTATTACAGCGAATTTTCTTCTGTATGTTAGCGAGATGTTTTCCTTGTATTTTCCTCTTTGGCATGATGACATTCTTGCCGAAACAAAGATAAACAAACGTAAATGCAAGAGAATGTCAGAGGTGAAACTCGAAGGTGTACTCTTTTTTTTACAAAGACAATTTAATAAATCATGATTATTATGAATTTCATATTCCATTTTGGGTATTAAAAAACCAAAACTATGTTATTTATCATAAATGAAGATCTCTTTGCTCAAAGATCGTAGCCTTGGGCACAGTGTGACGTGTGCTGTCAGGCAAGAAGGGGCCGTTACTAGGCAACCCTCCCCTCTCTCTTCACTAACTACACGTATATTATGATATTCTGTAATAATACTTGAGCGATTTTTCTTCGTCTGTATGTTAGCGAAATGTTTTCCTTGTCTTTTCCTCATTGGCATGATGAACTTCTTGCCGAAACATACATAAACATACGTAAAAGCAAGCGAATGTCACGAGGTGAAACTCGAACGTGTAATCTACTTGAAGTCTGTGGTCCTACTGATTCATGGTTGAACCAGATACTCGCTTCTGCGAGCCACGGAATCTCTACAGATGCCATTTCTCACAATTTCTTTACCAATAATTATCAAAATTTACGATAACAGAAGAAATATTGCATTTTCTTGTACGGATGAATGTTTTAGGCTTATTGAGTTACGTTTACTAATTACCCTGTAACTACGAAAGTAAGGAATTTTGACGAAATATTTCGTATACGTATTCTCAATTGCCATATGAAGCTCCATGAATTTTTTCATGACTTTGCATTTTTTGCCCTATACCACCATATATAGGGGTTCCGGCCAGCCCCCTTAAACCTGTTTCAATGCATGCCATTAACATACTTGTCTCCCTCACACTGGGATCAAACCCTTGACTCTGGACTGAGGCAAAGGTGCTACCAATTAAGTCACAAACATCATCAGGGAAGTTGGAAGTATGTACTTACTTCAGTTCTTATGTTAGTTTAAAATGTATATCTGTTATACAGTGAACCCCCAGATTTGCAGACTCACATATTTGCGAATTTCTCGCAGGAACATATACCCCCATTATTCATGGAAAAGTCACGTATTCGTGGTACTTTTCTATGAGACACCAAATTCCTGTTTTTTTCATTAATTTCATCATAAATTGCACTTTTTGTGGTAAAACTATTAAAAAAACCAGGTATAAACATTTTTAGTGTGGTTTTCTTGAGTTTTACCTAACTAAATATAGGCAATTGTAAGTGCTTTTATAGGAGTTTCAACTATTTGCGGGTTCTTGCTATTTAAGGGGGGTGGATGTCTGGTACCTACCCCCTGCAAATATGGGGGGAACACTGTACACATAATTGCATTTATGAAATATTGTCAGTCAAGTCACTGGGAGGTTGGAAAGTTCAGTAGCCTAGCTAGGGAAATCCCCAGGCACTGCACTGGTTAAGTGTCTAGGTTCAATTTCTTTTATGATTTTTATGATACAACTGGTAGCAGCCTTGCCTTTTCCTTTAGGGTCTTCAGTTATATTGCAATGTGAGGTAGACAATGGTTTTTATTGCACATTTGATTGTGGTTTGATTTCCATTATGTATTAGTAACAATAATACTAGTGCAGAATTTCATTTTATTGATAAAGGGATTTGGACGTAGGAAAAATCTATTTCTGGGGGAAGACCTGTGTCGCCCAATGAAAAATCCCTGTGACTCATTTTTCTAGTATAAATAAACTATAATATACCAGAGAAAAAGCTAATATGGTTATGCTGAAGTTACTACCCTCAGTGCGATCACCCAAAGGGTGTCGGTATAAGTATAGTAGGGGCGTTGTTTACCACAAACCACAGGTCTTCTGCCATTTAGAAGGTTCCCTTCAAAATCTCCCTTCTTGGTGAGAGCCGTTACAACGAAATACTACCACCCGTCCCTGCTCGCCACTACTACTAATACCCACGCGCTACAATTCCCATTCCTGAAAATAGTTCTACAAACTTGGATTAGTCAGGGTGGGAAAATAATGTTAATAGGGTTAGGGTTCATCGGGCGACACAGGTCTTCCCCCAGAAATAGATTTTTCCTACGTCAAAATCCCTTTTCTGGGATCGACCTGTGTCGGCCGATGAAAACATACCAGAGAATGTTATACAAGTTTTAGTCTAAATTATATATATATAAATAGGGTTAATAATACCCAGTATAAAAATTTATAAACAGTTTTAATTCTTATTGTTAAGTATATAACTTATAACTAGTATTAACCCTTTACTGCCGACTGGACGTATTTTACGTCGACATTTTTTGTCTCTCGTGTGCCAACTGGACGTATTTTATGTCGACTTACAAAAGTTTTTTTTAAAATTCGCGGAAAAATACTTATTGGCCTACCAGCCTAAAACTTTTAAATCATGCGCCTTAAGGGATGCTGGGAGTTCACGGATCAAGGTGTTGTTTTGTTTACAATCGTTACGCAGGCGCGCAAGCGTGAATTTCTTTCTTGCCGCACTAAAAAGTATCTGTGACACATCTCGGAAATTATTTCGTCACTTTGACATAATTTTTGTACCATTGTAAATTAGCTGTTACATGAAGTATTATATATGAAAATGTGTGCATTTTTATGTAGAATACAACAATAAAATACTCATGATTGTAGCTTTTATCAGTTTTGAGATATTTTCATATAAATAACGATAATTGCCAAAATTTCAACCTTTGGTCAACTTTGCTCTTACCGAAATGTTCGAAAAACGCAATTGTAAGCTAAAACTCTTATATTTTAGTAATATTCAATCATTTACCTTAATTTTGCAACTAATTGGAAGTCTCTAGCACAATATTTTGATTTATGGTGAATTTATGAAAAAACTTTTTCCTTATGTCCGCGCGGTAACTCTTCCGAAAAAAATCATACATGCGATTGTGGTAATGTTTGCACCATTTTAAAATTAGCCGTTATATAAAGTTTATATATGGAAATATGCGCAATTCATGCACAATACAACTAAAAACAACCGCCCATGGTTGTAGCTTTTATCAGTTTGAGATATTTTCATATAAATAACGATAATTGCCAAAATTTCAACCCTTCGGTCAACTTTGACTCTACCGAAATGGTCAAAAAACGCAATTGTAAGCTAAAACGCTTATATTCTAGTAATATTCAAGCATTTACCTTCATTTTGCAACAAATTGAAAGTCTCTAGCACAATATTTCGATTTATGGTGAATTTATGAAAAAAATAAAATTTTCTGTACGTCCGCGCGGTAACTCTTCCGAAAAAATCATATGTGCGATTGTGGTAATGTTTGCACCATTTTAAATTAGCCGTACATAAAGTTTTATCACCATGAAAATGTGCGCAATTTCATGTAGAATATAACAAAAAGTAATTGAAGGTTGTAACTTTTCTCATTTTTGAAATATTTGCATATAAATCACGATAAATAGAAAAAAACCACGTTCGGTCAACTTTGACTCTACCGAAATGGTCGAAAAACGCTGTTATAAGCTAAAACTCTTATATTTTAGTAATATTCAGTCATTTACCTACATCTTGAAACAAATTCGAAGTCTCTAGCAAAATATTTAGATTTATGGTGAATTTTAAAAAAAATCTTTCCTTCCCTACGGCGCGCGGATTCTCCGCCACAAATCTCCGAAATGCGTACGTCCCATTCTCGGAATATTTGCTCCGTTTCATATTAGGCATTTCATAGAGTTTTATATATGAAAATGTGTGCAATTTCATGTAGAATAAAAAGAAAAATATTTGAAGGTTGTAGCTTTTCTTATTTCCAAAATAATTGCATATAAAAAATATATATTAAAAAATTCGACATTCGGTCAAATTTAACTCTTCAGATATGGTCGAAAACTGCAATTGTAAGCTAATACTCTTACAGTATAGTAATATTCAATCATTTGTCTTCATTTTGAAAGAAATTGGAAGTCTCTAGGACAATATTTAGATTTATGGTGAATTTTTGAAAAAATTTGTTTACGTCCGCGTGTTACGAATTCATGCATTATTTTGTGATAATATTTTCTCTGTGTTGCTTTTATCGTTTTACAATGTGTTATATACCAAAATTATCGCAATTTAGTGTACATTACAACGAAAAAAAAGTAACTTGTTTCCTTTAACCGTTTTGTGCTCAGCGCGATTTGAATACAATTATATATGAAATTTCGTTTTTGCGTTATCATATATCGCTTATGATATATGATGATAAGATAATTTTTTTCCTTTCTGATGATTGCATACTAAACTTCAGCCAATGACAAAAAAAGGAGCCAAAAATGAACTCTTAATCTTGAAAGCTAAGCGCGCTGTGATTTTTTGAAAAAAATATTTTTTCCGCTTCCGCGCTCACTCTGAAACACCTCTGTCACACGGGAGACAAATTTTTTATTACCGCTTCGGCGTTTAAGGGTTAAAATAATTGTAATGATAATTAAATTTCTTAATTTACAATTAACATAGCATTATCAAAATCAATGAAATTATACCCTCTTGGTACATTGGGCTTAATATGTCTCATAAGACCAAGGAAAATATTCTAGTACTATTATCATAGTACAATAGGTTAATATATACATATGTATACTTGTATACAACAATTCGGTTGCGGGATCAATAACCAATGTCTAGCCCGGTCCGGAAAAAAAGTATGGTGGGGAGTGTGAGCGAGTCATGTAGGTAGAAGGGTCATGCAAAGGGAGATAGTAAAAGGAATAGTTTTGTTCAAAGGTTTCTAAGGAGAAACGTCAGTCTGTTCTTCAGGAACAACCATAACCCCAGCTGCCACTGCTGAAAATTTTAGGGCCTGTAAATTTTTCAGGTAGTGGCGCTTAAACACTGCTGGGGACTTCCAACCTTGTAGTACTTTTTTAAGGTCCTCAAACACAATGGTTTGAAAATAAATTAGTTGAGGTGGCAACTGCATCGACGGATATCATGGACATATGGGACTGAATCCGGATTAGCTTGTTTAATAAAATAAAGTATCTGTTGCCTAATTCCTCTTAGAGTTATCGTGCCCCCTTTGTCTCTAATAAAAAGAGAGCCCAATGTTATTTGAGATGTTCTGGACATAAAGGATTTTAGTGTATGAACAGGACATAATGTTTTATCTTCTGGAAGAGGTAGAATTTCCCAAGGTGTCCACCTATTTTGTGGATCTTCATTTTTTGCCAAAAATTGTCTATCTGGTGAAAGTAAAACTTTTCCAGATGGTAGGAATTCCACATGTCCTGGATCCCTAGACAGGGCTGACAATTCAGAGATTCTAGCTCCAGAGGCCAGAGCTACCAAAAATAGTGTTTTTCTTAGTAGTGCTGAATAAGAACAATTATCATTGTCTAAATCTGATGCGAGTTTAAGAACATCGCTCAAAAACCATGATATAGATTGAGGACGATTAGTTGGTCTCAAACGTGCACATGCTTTTGGAATAGAGGAAAAGTATGTGTCCGCCAAATTAATATTGAAACCTACTTGAAAAATCTTCCTTAGGGCAGATTTAATTGTGGTAATAGTGCTGGCAGCTAAGCCTTTTTTTTCATGTAATGATCTTTTAAAGAAAGAAATTGTAAGATTTGTATTCATTTTTTGAATATCCATATCTTTAAAAAATATAGCCAATTTTTTCACTGCAGAATCATATGGTCTAATTGTAGAATCTCTCTTATCTGATTCTACAAACAGAATATTTAATGGATCTATGTTTGCTTCCTTTTGTGCTGCAAACTTCATGAAGTCCATAAAGTTAGGGCACTCAGAATTCTTGAGGAAGCTGACACAGTTTGCGTTTGTACTATCTGTGTTAGATTTGGGGATGGAATCTTTTGAGGTTTGAGTTCATCTCCATGATAAGGGGATACCAATTGCTCTTCGCCAGTTGGGTGCCACTAGTGCCAGCTGGCCTTTGAATGACCTTAGCTTGTGTAATACCTTCAATAGGAGGTTCACTGGAGGAAAAAGATAAATTCTCTCCTATTTGTTCCAGTCTAGAGACATTGCATCGATCGCAAAGGCATTGATGTCTATGTTGGGAGCTACATAACAAGCTAACTTGTGATTGGACTCCAAGGCAAAGAGGTCCACCTGTAGTCCCGGAATCTGAGTCGTGATCCATTTGAATGACTTGTTGTCCAGTGACCATTCTGATTTTAGTGGGGTCATTCTGGATAAGGAGTCTGCTACTACATTCCTTACCCCTGCCAGATGAATCGCTGACAGATGCCAGTGGTTCTTTTCCGCTAAGAGGAATATTGCTATCATTACATGATTCAACTTGTTGGATTTGGATCCTCTTCTGTTTATGCAATGGACTACTGTAAAGCTGTCCGATACTATTCGAATGCGGATCTTCTTGGACGGTTGTAATTTTCTCAATGTTAAGAACACTGCCATCGCTTCTAATACATTGATGTGGAAATTGACGAATGTTTCTGACTATGTTCCTTGAACTTTCTTGAGGGGTGAATATTCCCCCCCAACTGCTCAGAGATGCCTCTGTGTGGATGATCAGAGATGGAGGAGGAAATTGCAGTGGAACTGATTTGGATAGGTTCCGTTGTTCCGTCCATGGGAGAAGTCTCTTTTTTAGAATATCTGGGATTCTTGAAACTTTGTCCCTGGATTTAAGGTTTGCTCTTGATCTCCAAACCTGATTGATGTCTTTCAATTTGGTTTTTAATAGAACGTCTGTTTTTGATAAAGCGTTTTGTAGCTTTTGCTATCTCTTTGACCTTTTTGGTCGGTAGAGATAGTTTGTGTTTCTTCAGGTCCCACTGAATCCCTAACCATTGGAAGTGAGATGCTGGAGTCAGTCTGGATTTTGCCATGTTTACTTGAAACCCTAAAAATTTGAGAAATTTCAGTACTTTGTGGATGATCAGAGATGGAGGAGGAAATTGCAGTGGAACTGATTTGGATAGGTTCCGTTGTTCCGTCCATGGGAGAAGTCTCTTTTTTAGAATATCTGGGATTCTTGAAACTTTGTCCCTGGATTTAAGGTTTGCTCTTGATCTCCAAACCTGATTGATGTCTTTCAATTTGGTTTTTAATAGAACGTCTGTTTGATAAAGCGTTTTTGTAGCTTTTGCTATCTCTGACCTTTTTGGTCGGTAGAGATAGTTTGTGTTTTCTTCATGGTCCCACTGAATCCCTAACCATTGGAAGTGAGATGCTGGAGTCAGTCTGGATTTTGCCATGTTTACTTGAAACCCTAAAAATTTGAGAAATTTCAGTACTTTGGATGTCGACCTTCGACACTCTGCTTCGTTGCTCGCCCATATTAACCAATCGTCCAGGTAGGCTACTAACAGTATTCCTTTCTTCCTCAATTCCTGAACTACTGTCTCTCCTAATTTTGTGAACACCCTGGGTGCTATATTGAGTCTGAAGGGCATTACTTTGATGAGTTAGCTTGCGTGCCTAGTTTGAACCCTAGGTACGGAGAGTAAGTTTCTGGCTATTGGGACGTGATAGTAAGCGTCTGTAAGATCTATAGAGGTGGTGACGGCCCCACGGGGAAGTAAGGTCCGTACTGGTGAGATTGTCAGCATATGGAACTTGTCGCAGTGAATGTAGGAATTCAGCCGAGACAAGTCCAGGATTACACGTCTTTTGTTTGAGTCCCTCTTTGGCACACTGAACAATCGTGCTTGAAACCTTATGCTCTTCACCCTCTTTATGGCGCGTTTCTGAAGAAGATCCTTGGTATACTCTAAGAGGTCCTCTGTTGGTTTTTGGAAGAAGCTGACTGGAGGGGGAGGGCCCTTCTCCCACTTCCAGCCTAGACTTTTGATATTATACTGTGGGCCCATGGACTGAAGGTCCATCGACCCTTGAACAGGAACAATCTCCCCCCTACCTGGTAGATCTCACTGGTTGGTTGCTGGTCTAGATCCTCGCCTTCCTCGGAATCCTCTCCCTCCGGCTCCACCTCGCAATCGAGAGCCTCCTCTGGCTCGACTACTCCCAGCATGTCCTCTATATGGGCGAAAATTACCTCTCGCCTCATATGCAGGATTAAATGCTGGGGAAGCCACAACCTGAGACGAAGTTGAAGGTTGAGGTTCCGAGGGTGGCTGGACTAAGACATATTGTTGTGGTGTTAGTGCCTTTGAGGTGGACGGCACTGCCATGCATATATCCTTGAGGGCGGGCCGTCTGATAAGGGTTGTACCTTCTTGCTTTTTCTTGGCTGTTGATGAGAAGGCGCATCATTGCCGTTTGAAGGGAAGACCCCACCTCACTCTAAGACTCTGGTTAGTCCTGGCTGCCTCATGGAGGATGTTATTTACTTCCTCTTTGGGGAAGAGGGTTTCTCCCCAAATGGAAAGATTTAATGAGTCTGTTGGGCTCATGTTTAATTGTAGCCCCAGCTAAGACATGTTTTTGACAGGCCCTTCTTGCTATAGCAAAGTCATACAAGTCCGTCTGAAAGATCTGTAGTAGAGCTTTCGTCAGAACTCGAAAGACTTGCTCATCCTCAATATGTGGTTGTCCAACAAAACTTCCGACCGATGTTGACGGTGGCGGTTGATGGATTGGCTTGGAACCTTTGGTCCTTGTTTTCCAAACTCCGCCTTGATCATATGGCGCGGGAGTTTGGGTAATCTTTCTGAAAACAGGTCCGAAGCGCACTCCGGTTCCAATTTACCTTCGGTAAATGTACCCGGAGCGTTATTCCAAGCGTCCAGCCCCGTGGGCAACAGAAGAGATGTAGGCTCTGTTTCCCTTAGGACTGGCATTGGCTTGTCCTTGACTATGGCTTGTAGCGTCAACTCTGCCACCTTAGATGTACAAGGTGATGGAATCCCTTTGGGAGTGACGAACATGGTATACTTCCCTTTGTGCGGTGTCAATTTAGTATTGACACAGTTTAGCTCAGACAGACAACGGACCCAGGCAGCTTGGGCCTGTTCTCTTGGGAAGATTACCGTTTCCTTCAGAACTTTGTCCACCCTGACTAGCGCATGTTTTGCTAGTCTGACAAAGCCCGGGAACGGGAACTGCATATCATGTGGGAAGAGCTCATAGTCTTCGATGGGTCGCGACCAGCACCCCTCAATAGTCAATCTCCCATCTACAAAGGGAGCATGCAGGGCCAACCTCCAAGGATTGTCATTCTCAAATGGTGGTAGCTTTGAGGCATCCGGAACCATCATTGATAGGGCTGGTGTTCCGGAGCGAAGGAGACCGGAGAGCATCTCCTCAATACGCTTCATTCTCTCTGTCAGTGACGAGAGAGCCTGATTGGGGATGTCCGGTGTTGACCCGAGGCGTGCATCAATCTTTTGATCGATTACTCCAGCGGCCTTGGCTAACAGCTGGTTAGTAAAGTCTACTGGATCGAAGGACTGTTCCGCCGCCTTAGAGAATGTTCCTGGCCCTTGTGTAGGGGAAGGACTTATGGCAGCAGGCACATTGACGGATGATGTCGATGGCTGTGACGCCGAAGACAACTCCTTCGCCGCTGGCGGAACAGACTTCATAGCCTTCTTTAAAGTCTTTTTGACTTTAAGAATTACTGACTGTATTCCTTGTTTTGCAACGGGCTTCGTAAAGCCCTTGAAGGATGAAGAAGAAGCAATGGAAGGAGAAGGACTAGGAATGGAACTCGCTCCACTTACCTCCCCACCTACCTGTTCCTCTGTGACCATAGGTTCGACGTTGATATTTGTCCCCGCCACATCGTCCATGAGGCTCTTGCTGCTCAATCCAATGGTGGTCGCCGGTCTCGGCACGTATCGCTTCGATGAGGGTCTGGCAATATCCCTGGCCGCTGCTGTGGTCAGTGTGGCCCCTGAGAAAATCATAGCGCAGAGGTCCGCATCTAGGACGTATGGTTGGCCTTTGGGAACATTTTTGCCAAACCCCCCTACCCACTTGCAAAGGGACACCCTAGCATCGTGGTAGGCAGCTGGATCCGTCTGTAATTAACGTTCGTTTTAGTGGTGGATCCGTTATTTAAGCTAGAATACTTATGACTAAATAGCTTAAAATGACTAAGCCAAATTCGTGATGTTCTTACCTGTTCATTAGACATGATGGTCACCAAGTCATAACAGATCATACAAGCATCTGGATGCCAGACCACGTAGTTTTCCAGCTGTACGGCGCAGTTCGCATGCGTCCTGCAAACTACGTGGCCAAACGAGTTGCTTAACGTTGCGGGGCATCCCTCCGCCTGGCAACGAACCACCTGTAATGTGAAAATTCTCAATGAGTTTTCTTCCCTGGTGGTTGAAATTATTAGCGAAATATTTCGTCGCCGAAATATTTCGTCTAGACATGCATTAAAGTATCTCTAGAGAACTCATGCATTGTTTCTATCTATCGGCGAAGTATTTCGTTACCGAAATACTCCAGACCGACATAGTACTAGTTATCCACACAAATAAATTAAAACTGTAAGTTTTGATGTCGTTTAAACTTGTTGACAAATTATTTCGTCGCCGAAATAGTTCGGAACCGACTCAATACTAGTTATAGACAACTTGATCAAAAACTCGTAAATTTTTTAGTTTGATACCGGTGGAATATTTCGTTTCCGAAATATTCCGTACCGACGTAACTGCTACAGTTTTCTAGAAACACTTTGTTTTTCAAAATTGTCGGCGAAATAATTCGTTGCCGAAATATTCCGAAACCGACGTAATATTAATAATTGGCTTATCTTAAGGAGGCTTATAAACTAAAAGTGTAATAGCATAAACTGATAATTTCCTTTAAGAGGCATGCTTAAAAATATATGCCGAACTTCGTCAATGCCGAAGAAGCGCTTATATTTATAGAACATCGACTTAGAAGCCATTGTATATTAGATAATAGCTCACCTCTATAGTTGCCGAAGCAAGGAATGAATCAGATGAAGTCCGGTAGTACTGAACTTCACGTACTATTATGTTATACCCTGCCTCTAAATATTCCATTAATTATACACTGTTCGCTGAGGCTCCAGAGATAAAGAAATTATTAGAGGTTTGTTTGTAATAGGCCATGTTGCCTGGCTCTACCCCTGGTTCAAGCTGGGTACCACTCATAGGCTATGTAGCCTAGATGTTTTTGATGACTGGCCGTGGCTCGGCGCGATCGAAGGTGGTCCAACCCGGTCAGGAGGTTATCCAGGTAGGCTAGGCACATAATACCATTACTTAGGGTATTTTATTTAGACTAATTACAATAACATAACATAAAGTGCATAGGAGTATAATCTCTATATATCTTAGTACTAATCTACAAATCCCCTGGTATCCCTTAAATTCCCATTGTAATGGGGACATTTCACTCGACCGCACTTAGTTAAAATCATTTTAGATCTACGACGTTAGGACAAGAAAAACTAATCTTAAGCTCACTAGGCTTATTAATTTTAAGCTAACTAGGGTGGGGTAATTCAACCATGTATCCAATTAAGGATTCAAATATAGTTTATTGATTGTGAGACTAGCCTAGATTCGAGACGGGCTCACGAGCACCGCATATTTATATTGCTAGCATATAAGCCATATTAACGTGAAATGCAACCGATAACTGTATAAACAGAAATATTGCCTTTTAATACTTTATAACTAAAGCTAAGCCTATATATATAATCTGAAACATGTCGTGCGGAATTCGCTGTAGCTATGCCGACGCTCAAAATTGCGGTCCAGGCAATCGCACCCCCAACTTATATTTTGAGGGGCCAAGGCCAATAGCATACGTAAATTAACATAAATATGCCATAAAACCAAATTTGGGTACTCAACTTTGAAGCAGAAGAAGCTTGAGCACTCATAATTGCAAGGATTAATCCAATATTCACAGATCAAATAGAGCGTAAAAACTTCACAGTGAATCGCACGACTCTATTTACAGGAATGGGAATTGTAGCTGCGGTGGGTATTAGTAGTAGTGGCGAGCAGGGACGGGTGGTAGTATTTCGTTTGTAACGGCTCTCACCAAGAAGGGAAATTTTTAAGGGAACCTTCTAAATGGCAGACCACCTGTGGTTTGTGGTAACACAACGCCCCTATATCTTATACCGGGACAAACCCGCCCTTGGGTGATCGCGGATTGAGGGTTAGTAACTTCAGCATAACCATATTAGCTTTTTCTCTGGTATATTATAGAATTTATTTATACTAGAAAAATGAGTTACAGGGATTTTTCATCGGCCGACACAGGTCGATCCCAGAAATTACCATATGTCTTTCAGTTTTTAAGGGTTAGGTGAATGAATGTTTTATTGTGGTTATAAAGAAATGACTTAAAAATTTCTACTTTTGCTTGCAGGAAATATATTTAGGTTAAGAAGTTTTTATGGAGTATCTCTAGAGCAGTTCAAGTTTCTCCTTATTTCGAGGTGATCATATCAGTTTTCTCAACATTTTTTATTTACTAGTTTCCTGTTTCCTAGAGAAAGGACAGTTTCAAGAGTATGATACCTTATGATCAGCAAATGTATATAAACCTTATGGCCACATTGTATAGTAATAAGAGTTTGTATTTTCTTTCAGGTAATAGCAATCTTGTGTACACTATCCATAAGAAAGAGACAAGTTTTTCATGCATAGCCAATTTACCAACGGATTGTGGGAGCATAAACAAGTCTCTGAACAGAAGAGGGAAGAGAACACTACTTAGACAACCCTCCACAGAATCTACACGAAGCACTACCAAAACCATGGAAGGAGCTCAGCCAGCCCAGCCTGCCCAACCTGGGACTAAAACTGCCACTTTAGCTGCTATGCCAGGTAATTTGACTGTGCATTTTCATGTTTTCATGGGTAAAATTTAAACTAGATATTTAACATGCTAGAGATTTTTTAGTACAGTATATTATTATTATGATTATTTTTTTTTTCTATCACAGTCATCCTATTCGACTGGGTTGGTTTTTTTTTTTATATTGTGGGGTTCTGGGTTATATCCTGCCTCTGTAGGGGCCCATCACTTTTCCTACTTTGTGTGCTGTTTCTAGTAGCACACTCTTCTGCATGAGTCCTGGAACTACATACTTCAGCATCGAGCTTGATTCAGACGTCCATAAACAATGGAAAATAAATTTCTGGTACCAAGATGGAAAAACCAGTAAAAAAAAATCTAAGATTGTATATGCAAGGAATATGTGCCATCTGGCATCCGAAGGCATAGAAGAGGTGGAAAGTAGTACTCGACCATACATGAACCCTGTGACCCATTTAGTCTCTCTTCAGCCACTTTGGAGAGCGGATGTTTGCTTTTGGTCTCCTCCTCCCAGGTCTCCTCCTCCCAAGCTGGTTTTTTGGATAGCCTGTGATTCCTTCCTGCTTTTTTGGTGTTTTTGGGTGTCTGTGTGTGCTTTGTGTGGTGCTGTGGTACTATGGATTCCTCCAAGAAGTCACGGGCACGCAGTGCTGTGTCCCGGCCTTCCAGGATTCCCGTGCTCATGATTCCTAGCTTTCTCCTTGACTGACCCCCATACAACTTGCAGTAGGTGCTATGCTAAGTTTTGTAATGTTACTAATCCATACCCAGATGTCGTTCCTGGCCTGTAATGCTGGGGAAGAACTTCTACAAGAAGAGGGGGGGCATGGTAGGCTGTCTATGCCTCCATCTTGGGAAGGCTTCAACCCTCGGAATTGCTTTCCTAACCTAATCTTTCCTATATGCAACAATTTTACAGTCTGCCCACCTGTTCATTCTCCTCACTCCCAGTGTCCCAGTATAATCCATTATAAATTATAAGGCCTTCATGCACTCTCGGTACCGCGAGGAGGAGAACTTGATGGGGAAGATCATCAAGAAGAACATCTTCCCCACTGAAGAAGGCAAGATGGTGGACCTTATAATATATTACAAAAACAGAAGAACAAGAGATTGTTCCTACACATTATACAAACCATCAGTCCTTTACATAAGGAATTACCTTCAACGCCAGCTGGAACTCGGTCGTAAGATTCAATAACAAGGTAGTTAGGCAGTAACTGCTTGTCCGATGGTCGGGAGTTCCGCCCGATTGTATGTAAACATTCCACTTTGCTTTCGACTGCCATTGGGTGCAGACGTGTTGTTGACACCTCTGCCCGCCTGTGTCGTGAGATCGATCTATGTCCTTTTTGGCTTTTAGCCTTTTAATTGTGTATCTGTGTTCATTTCTGCCTATGTTTTGTGTTGTATGTTGTTTGATTCTGAATTCATGCAAAATGCAAACCCATGAGTCAGATAAGCCCTTATGCCCCCCCATCCAACTTGAGATTATGCCCTGGAGTGGGGGGATTAAAGTGTGGTGTATTTTGCTCTAGCGAAACTGTGGATCCTCACGCCCTTTGCACAAGGTGCCAAGGGCGTGAGTGTTTTTGTGACCTAACTTGTGATACTTGTATCTTCTGGTCAGAGGAGTAGTGGGAACGATACGAGAAGAGGAAGAAGCCACATAAGTCAGCCAAGGTGTCGTTGGAAAGCTCTCCCTCGACACCGCTGGTTACAAACGTCGTCTTTTTTCCTCCCCCCTTGTAAGCTTCCTCTCATGGCTCTATCTCCTTTGGGGGACAGGGGGGATTTTTCCCCTGCTGAGTGAAGAGGAACTCCCCCCTTTAACCCGACTGTTCCTTCTTCCTCAGGTTTGTCTGCCTCCGCGCGTGGGGATCTGCAGCAGGTATGGCGATCGCTGAGTCTTCCCGGCACTCCGAGCATCCAGGGACTCCTTCAACATCTTGCTGCAGTTCAAGTTACGCATGGGGTGGAGTCGAGGACGACCACTACGGTTTTGACCCTGGAGTACGCGGCACCACCTCACCTGGTCTACACCCAGCATGTGATGATGGTTACCCCCACTGCTGTGGTGCAGGCGCCAGTGCCACGTGTCTCCAAGGTGGAATATATCCCTCCTCCTCCCCCAGGTTTTGCTGTCCTCACTCTGCTGCCTGATTTTGAGTGCTTGAAGAGCTCGCCCTTGGATCTACCACCTGTTGCCGTCGCCATTACCATGCTGCCCCAGCAGAATGCCCCAACCGGACTGTATGGAGCCTGTCTGCTGTCCTGAGGAAGCTGGTGAAGAAGAAGTCAAAGAAGAAGAGGAAGGTGTCGTCTTCTTCTTGGTCTTCGTCTTCATCGTTGTCTGTCTTCTGCCGCCTCTTCCCCTTCTACTTGCAAGGCCCCCCAGCTGAGGAAGAAGAAGGTGGCCTCACCCCCCCCCCCGTAAGAAGTCTCGCACAGAGACTTCTAACGGTCTGTCTCTCCCCGGTGAGACAGTTGGGCCTTCCACTGGTCCTTCCTTTCCTTCGGGAATGAGGCCGTCTCTCTTTCCTCAGCCCCTGGCTCTAGAGGTTCCACCTCTGGACCAGGAACCGTCTCGGCCGCTCGCCAGCGAGTGTCACCGAGTGTACGGTCACCTGTTGGTGACCATGCAGCCAGAGTCCAGGCAGCTGAGTATGCTCACTGCCATGACCCAGGCAAGGGGCAGAAGGATGGTAAGAGTTGCTCAGGTGACTCTCGCCAGACCAGCGATCGGTCACGTAGCGATTGCCCGGTACCCAGGGTTGATGTGATGGTCCCACCTGACCGTACACAAGGTGAGGCTGGGAAGAGGCCCCCCAGGTCCCCGGGCAGTGCTCGCTCTCACCGCGTTAGTGGACGCTACCAGTCACCCGACTGTCGATCACACCAGCGTGATCAGACAGTCTGCACGGCTGGTAGCTGCTCCCCTGACGCATGAGACCGACGCTTCCGTCCTTGGTCCAGTGCTTCTCTGCAGGGTGATCGCTGGTCCAGACCAGCAGCTCGATCACCATCGTGGGTTGGTGATCGCCTGCAGTCCTCCCAGCCTACCAGTTCTGCTGGTAGGCAGGGTGGGAGCATCAGGTCTACCTCACCTCTCCCTTCAACCTCCTTGGGATACACTGGGAGGAGTGAGGTGAACGGGAGTGACTGTGAGGAGTGTGCTCCTTATAGTCCAGCCACGAGAGCCTATGAGCCTGGTTCAGTTTTTGGACCGGACAGGTCATACGCTCAAGTGGCTAGAGGAGACCACTGGGGGTCTGGCGAGGTTCTTCCTCCTGAAGGAAGAGTGTCTCAGGAGGGACTCGGCCTGGATGGATCTGACGGTCCATCGCCTCAGGACTCGGTCACCCCCGAGATACAGAGGTCTTTTGCAGAGGTCATTGCGCTGATACGTTAGCACAATGATCTTGGGGAAAAATCGGTGGTTTCCCCCTCTGCCCGTCCATCGAGGTTGGAGTCGTTCTGGGGGCCTAAGAAGTAACCAGAGTGTCTGTAGGGATACCTGTCTTCCTTGGCTGACGGTGTGCTGGACCAGGTGAACACTCTTGTCTCTGGAAAGAAAGCTTCACTTAGGGCCAGCAGGTCAGACAAGTCGCTTCCCCCTCCTTTGCCTCATCAGTGGCGATTCTATGTGCCTTCATCAGACCTGTTGCCAACCAGGCAGGTTGACCCAGAGTTAGCTCGCCTAACTCCAGGATTGCCTCTTCAACGCCTGCTTTCAGAGAACCTCTGGCTTTTGCAGCAAGAGGCAATGGCCCTGGAATCCACTGCCATGGCAGCTTTCCAGGCTGTCTCCTGGCTGGATCTGTGGTCCCTCACAGTATCCAGAGTCGCAGCCTCCTGGGGATCTATAGTTCCTGGGGAAGACTCGGCGTTCGGGAGATTCTGCCAGTTTGGAGGTAGGGCTATTTCCTACCTGGCCCACCAGACTGCCAACCTGTGGGCTAACCTGGTTCTGAGGAGGAGGGATGCAGTCCTGAATCGCATAACCAGGGTGGCTGGTCAAGAGGTAACAATGGGTCTAAGGAATGGATCATTGCTGGGTACCTCCTCTCTCTTCTCCAGAGATGGTGGATGTTGCAGTGGAAAAGTGAAGAGCAGAGGACAGCGATCGCCTAGTACACCAGGCAGTTGTGAAGACTTCTGGGTAGTCTTGTTCAACTGCAGCTAAGCCTCGGATCTTAGCTAGCGCTTCCTCCGCTCCTAAAACGAGGATATGCGAAGACCAAGCCTTCCTCTTTCGCTTTGAGAGGTGAGCGTCAGCCCCCCCCCCCCCCTCTCAAGCCTCCTCTCATGGGAAAGGGGCTAAGCAAAAGGGGAAGAGAGGGAAATGCTAGGGACGGCGTTCCCCCTCACTTGCTGCCGGAAGTTGGGAAGTTGGGGGAGGGGGGGTGTTGCCAGCGATCCTTGGGAGGCAACTTGGCAGTGCTACAGAGCCGACTTTGGGTAGTGGATGTCCTTTGGGAGGGATATCTGCTTCCCTTTGAGTCGAGGCCACTCCTCACTTCACACCCGGTCCATCTCCAAACATACGTTCCTGGTTCTGCCAGGGACGTAGCACTGACTCAAGACAAGTGCAGGACCATGTGGAGCAAAAGGAGATGCGGTAAATTGCACGAGATCAGTCACCGGGGAGGGGTTCTACAGCCGACTTTTTCTGGTGGAGAAGTCTACGGGGGCCTGGAGACCGGTGATAGATCTCTCTCCTTTGAACCGATTTGTTTGCCAGACTGTTCACAATGGAAACGGTCAGTGCTCGATTCCATCAGGGAGAACAATATCCTGCTTTCGGTGGACCTGAAATATGCATATTTCCAAATAACCATCCATTAGTCCTCCAGAAAGTATCTTCGCTTTATCCTCAGTGGGACGGTGTACCAGTTAAGGGCACTTTGTTTCAGTCTCTCGACCGCCCCACAGGTGTTCATGCAAATTCACTCTGGTGTCGGCTTGGGCCCATTCGGTCGGGATACATCTGATGAGGTATCTCGACGATTGGCTGGTCCTGGTGAGCTCTCGCTCACAATTGCTACAGGACAGAGACTGCCTCCTTGACTTTTGCTGTGATCTGGGGATCGTGGTAAATTTTGAGGAGTCGGATCTCGAGCCCAAGCAAAGGATAAAGTACCTGGGCATGCTGATCAACACGGTATCAGCACGAGTCTTCCCCGCAGACTCGTGGATCAGCAGGTTCAGGGAAGCCTCGTCGTTTTCTGGCACGACAGGAACAGCCAGCTCAGCAATGGCAGGTCATGATCGGTCACCTGTCGTCACTAGAGAAGTTAGTCCCTCACGGGCGTCTTCATCTGCGGTCTCTGCAATGGAGACTAAAGGAGTGCTGGTCACAGGTGCGGGATCTGCAATCCTTCCTGGTTTCTCTTACGGAGGAAGTAAGGGAGGATTTAGCCTGGTGGCTAGATGTCAGGAACCTCTTAACCCTTAAACACCGACTGGACGTATTATACGTCGACTAAAATTGTCTGTTGGGTGCTTAGTTGACGTACGATACGTCGATGACAAAAAGTTTTTTAAATATTTTCGGAAAAATAGTTATAGGCCTAGTTTGCAAAAAATTTTAAATCACGCGCACCTTGAGGGATGCTAGGAGTTCATGGATCAAGCTGTTGTTTTGTTTACAAGCGTTACCCAGGTGCTCATGCGCAAATTTCTTTCTTGCACTAAAAAGCATCAGCGGCATATCTCAGAAATTCTTTCGTCACTTTGTCGTAATTTTTGCACCATTTTATATTAGTTATTACATAGAGTTTTATATATAAAAATGTGTGCAATTTCATGTAGAATACAACAAAAATAACTTATGGTTGTAGCTTCTATCAGTTTATAAATATTTTCATATAAAACACGATAAGTGCCAAAATTTCAACCTTCGGTCAACTTTGACTCGACCGAAATGGTCGAAAAGGGTAATTGTAAGCTAAATCTCTTAAATTCTAGTAATATTCAATCATTTACCTCCATTTTGCAATAAATTGGAAGTCTCTAGCACAATATTTCGATTTATGGTGAATTTTTTAAAAACACTTTTTCCTTACGTCCGCGCAGTAACTGCCGAAAATCTCAGAAATTCTTTCGTCAGTTTGTCGTAATGTTTGCACTGTTTTATATTAGCCATTACATAAAGTTTATATATGAAAATGTGTGCAAATTCATGTAGAATACAACAAAAAAACAACCCATGGTTGTAGTTTTTATCAGTTTTGAAATATTTTCATAAAATCCCGATAAGTGCCAAAATTTCAACCTTCGGTCAACTTTGACTCGACCGAAATGGTGAAAAAATGCAATTGTAAGCTAAAACTCTTACATTCTAGTAATATTCAATCATTTTCCTTCATTTTGCAATAAATTGGAAAACTCTAGCACAATATTTCGATTTATGGTGAATTTTTTAAAAAAACACTTTTTCCTTACGTCCACGTGCGGTAACTCTGCCGAAAATCTCAGAAATTCTTTCGTCAGTTTGTCGTAATGTTTGCACCATTTTATATTAGCCATTACATAAAGCTTTTTATATGAAAATGTGCGCAGTTTCATGTAGAATACAACAAAAAATAACTCATGGTTGTAGCTTTTATCAGTTTTGAAATATTTTCATATAAATCACGATAAGTGCCAAAATTTCATCCTGCGGTCAACTTTGACTCGACCGAAATGGTAAAAAAACGCAATTGTAAGCTAAAACTCTTACATTCTAGTAATATTCAATCATTTTCCTTCATTTTGCAATAAATTGGAAAACTCTAGCACAATATTTCGATTTATGTTGAATTTTTTAAAACTTTTTCCTTACGTCCACGTGCGGTAACTCTGCCGAAAATCTCAGAAATTCTTTCGTCAGTTTGTCGTAATGTTTGCACCATTTTATATTAGCCATTACATAAAGCTTTTTATATGAAAATGTGCGCAGTTTCATGTAGAATACAACAAAAAATAACTCATGGTTGTAGCTTTTATCAGTTTTGAAATATTTTCATATAAATCTCGACAAATAGAAAAAATTTGACCTTTGGTCAAATTTAACTTGACTGAAATGGTCGAAAAATGCAATTTTAAGCTAAAACACTTACAGTCTAGTAATATTCAATCAAATAACTTCATTTTGCAACAAATGAGAAGTCTCTAGCACAGTATTTCGATTTATGGTGAATGTTTGAAAAAAAAACTTTTTTTTACGTCCGCGAGTTACGAATTCATGCATCATTTTGTGATAATATTTTCTCTGTGTTGCTTTGATCTTTTACAATTTGTTATATACCAAAATCATCGCAATTTAGTCTTCAATACAATGAAAAAAATTAACTCATTAACTTTAACCGTTTTGCTCACAGCGCGATTTGTATACAATTATATATGAATTTTTTTTTGCGCTGTCATATATTCCAATATTTATATATGATAATGATATTTTTTCATTTCTGATGGTTGCTTACTAAACTTCAGGCAGTTACAAAAAAAGGAGCCAAAAATGAACTCTTAATCTTAAAAACTGAGCCTGCTGTGATTTTTTTAAAAAAACTTTTTTTTTTCGCTTCGGCGCTAACTCCCGAACGCCACCGGCATACAAGAGACACTTTGGTAAATAGCGGCTCATATTAAGGGTTAATAGGAGTGCCATTATGCACTCCCCCTCCAGAGATGCATCTGCTCTCAGACGCATCATCCAAGGGTTGGGGCGCACACCTGGAAGAGTTGCAGGAGTGTGGAACCGACACGAGAAGCACCTTCACATCAACTTTCTGGAACTTAAGGCAGCATTTCTCGTGCTCCAAGAATTCTGGGAACGTGTGGTGGGACACTAGGTGGTGCTGATGAGCGTCAACTCCACAGTAGTGGCATACGTCAACAAACGGGGCTTAGTGTCCCTCCCGTTACACCAGTTGACGATGCAGGTGCACAAGTGGGCGGTAGCTCACTTGGTAGAGCTGTCAGCCAGGTACATTCTAGGCAAGAGGGATGTAATGGCAGACAAGCTCATCTGCCAGAATCAGGTGATAAAGACAGAATGGTCTCTACACCCAGATGGGTGGAAAGGCTGTTCAACCTGTGCGGGCGTCCAGTAGTGGATCTGTTCGCCACCCGGCACAACAGAAAACTTCCGGCTTTCTTCTCAGTTGTGCCGGACCCATGGGCGGCTGCAGAGGACGCATTCCAACATCAGTGGGACAACCTCGTAGTGTACGCCTTTCCCCCGTTCTGTTTGATTCACAAGGTGATCAGCAGGGTGCTGGTCACCAGCAATCTTCGGATGATTCTGGTGACACCCAAATGGCCTCAGGCCGTTTTGGTATCCAGACCTGTTGGCTCTTCTTTTGGAGGCACCGTGAGAGATTCCCCCATGGCACAACCTGGTGTGTCAACCGCATGTGGAATGGTACCACCAGGCAGTACATTCTTTGTCTTCACGGCTGGCGGTTATCCACCATCTCTTGCAAGCGAGAGGCTTTTCTTGCCGAGCAGCAACAGAGATGGCTGGATACCTCAGACAGTCCTCTGCAGCAGTATACTAGGGAAAGTGGTC
Source organism: Macrobrachium nipponense (assembly GCF_015104395.2). Taxonomy (NCBI): domain Eukaryota; kingdom Metazoa; phylum Arthropoda; class Malacostraca; order Decapoda; family Palaemonidae; genus Macrobrachium; species Macrobrachium nipponense. Next base: position 12,854,617 of record NC_061089.1, read on the forward strand.
CGTCTTCTGTGGATGGTGTCGTAGACGGGGTCTCTCCGCTCAGAGCCACTCTTTAGCAGGTAGCGGATTTCCTCATCTTTCTTTGCCGAGAGAAGCTCCTCTCTGTATCTGTAGTTAAAGGATACAGATCCGCCCTGGTTCTAGTCCTTAAGCTGCGGGGAGTTGATATGTCCTCTTCCATGGAAATATCTCTCCTAATGAGGAGCTTTGAGAGGTTTTGCCCACCTGGGGAACTCAGGCCCCCTGAGTGGGACGTGACTCTTGTCTTAAGGAGTTTGACTCGTAGACCTTACGAGCCTCTCTCGGAGTCGTCAGACAGGGATCTGACCCTCAAGACCGTCTTTCTGCTGGGCCTGGCATCGGCAAAGAGAATAGGGGAACTTCATGGTCTTTCCTTTGATGTTAAACACTCGAGGGGATGGGGATCAGTTACGCTCGATTTCGTCCCGGATTTTGTAGCGAAGACTCAGAATCCTTCGGTCCCTGACATCAGGTTAGAGTCCTTCACGATCCCCTCCCTAGAGGACTTTACTGGTAATGATGCAGAAGAGATGCCACTTTGTCGACACCTCTTTGTTAGCACTGGGGTTACCAAGAAAGAAGCGTCCAAGAACACTTTCTGGCTTCGTAAGGTAATCAGGAAAGCGTACGACTCCGAAAGGAGTGCCAACACCAGTACCTTTCATCCGAGAGCCCACAAAGTTAGAGGTATTGGTCCTACCCTTGCATTCTGCAAGAACTTGTCCCTTGGTGGCTGCTCAACAAGTTGTGTAGCTTACCCAGCTCCTTTAACAGGACAAGGTGGCATCTCATCCTTGTGATATCGCATGAATGGAGAAGGAATGAGAGTATGACTGGCTTCTCTTCCTTATCTTTTCTTCCCTCTTCCTGCAGGCAGAGAGTAGCGGTCGTCACATGCTGGACAGGACGACAGTGCAGATAAGCTCCATTCTATCTCTCAAGTTAGGGATAGAAGTATTTATCACGCCCTCATCACCCACTGAGACATAATCTCCCGCGACTGTATTATCTGCAACACCAGGATAATAGGGAGAGCACCTGACCCTCGCCGTCTGCGCCTTCTGAAGGTGTTAATCATCCAGGAGCAAAAGCCCTCTGTGAATACGACCCAGGAAGCCTTTTTGCTCCCAACCTGTATGCGAAGAAACCCACCAGTACTGGCAAACATCACCACATCGCCGCCTGAAAACGCCCCAATTCTAGAAGAAAACAACATCGAAGATGACTTTAATAACATCAGTAATACCAGCAGTGATGTCACACAGCCATTGAGCAATCAAAATGAAGCTAGGCATCATACCACCCAGCTGAGATGATCAGCACAACTGCTAAGCATGTGCTTGGGAATTGGTTTCAGCCTACAGCCTGGCAGCCAATTGTAAAGCAGCTCGCCATACGTTAACCAAAGAAAAAGCAGCGGCATGAAGCCCCCGTTGCTCCGCCACTATAGTGACTTTTCTTCTGTACTCAAGTTGGCTATCAAAATGCCAAATGGGGGATTCATGTCAAAAACGTGGTGTTTGTCAAATTGAATATATATTATACAAAATTCAGTACAAATTGGATCTTAAGCCTAATCGACAAAAGATACTAAATGACTCTTTCACATTTAATTTTCCATACCCTGGCTGTTGGAGTGGTCTGCTCTTGACTAAAATTCTGTCAGTTAGTTTCCTTTAATAGACTTTTGTGTTTTTAATTTTTTAGTGAATTTGTTGATTCATGAAAGTATTTTTTTTCAGTGTACTATATGTTCTCATTGTTTTGCTCTTATCACTGATATTTTGTGTATTTTTGTTCATGTCATGTACTTACATACATTGCTGTTTCATCAGAGGTATGCAGATCCATAGGTCTATTTGCTGGCGTTTTCAGTCTAAATGAACTTGTGATCATTAAGTAAAGTTGGTCAAGATGGTAGCTTAAGTAAACTTATTTCACCACTCTAGTTTACGTATGCCCCGACGTGGTCAGGAGTTCTGATTAATATGCTGAATCCATTATATGTCAGTAAAGAGTTTTAATTCCCAGATCTCAGTTTAGATGTAATAGCTTTACCCTAAGAAACTTATCTCTTACCAAATATTTGACATTTCATAGAATTCATCATTCATATTTATATGGAACTTGATTCAGTGATTAGGTAGTTTAGTTATTCTTTATTCTATAATTATTAATACTTCAGGTCTAGAAAAAATGACTGAAAAGGAATCTGCACATCCTACGATTCAGCAACTTGACGAGTTAACAACATCGTCTACAGTTAATGGTAATTTAGTTGGGCCTATATCACCTACGTCTTTAGTTCCTCCTACCTCTATTGGGGAGGAGAATTCTTCTGCAGCTTCTACAAGTTTGTCTCCTCCAGTTCCCCTTGGTACCAGTATTCAGCCACCAACTGAAGACCAAAATCTACCCGACGTTGAGAACCTGGAGATATCAGAAAAGGTATTTTGTCAGTGTTACCTTTTTTCTTGAATGATGAATATGTGAATAACAGTTACATTAGTGATGTGTTAGCTTAATTTTCACAGTAAGTATTTAAAGAAAATCACAAGGAAGTTCAAGAATGATTACTTAATTCTCTATTTTTGCCCTGAAAATGCTGAAGTTTCCTCATTTTTGGCAAATTTGCCTTTAGGAATTAGGGTATCTCCTTACCACATCAGCTTGGGAAAGTATAATCAATTGAACCAGAATGTATGGATAATTTTTACTGAATAGTCATTTAAAATGGTTTGTAATGTTAATGGAGGACCATGAGGAGAGTGTGTTAGTGGATGAAGACAGATTATGTGATTGGCTTGGACAACCAGGGGACACAAGTGACAGCCTACTCCTAAGTGATATTCATGAAGATTCACAAATGCAGTCATCTTCAATGGTGGGATATTAGAAAGTTATCATTGCATGTAACTTGAATGTTTTCATGTACAGTACATGCATGGAAAGCAGTAGTGCTACTATGTGTAATGAAAGAGATATACGTACAGTATATATAAGTTACATTTGTTAATTTCTGGAATTTCCTATGCATTCTCAGTTCCTGTTATGACATTATTTCTCCAAATTCCTGTGTATGTATTTTGTGACTACGAATTATTATTGTAGGTTTTTTAATTATTCTTGTGACTTTTCAGTTTGTGTTGCAATATGAATTAATTAAGCACGCAAAAGATAATAACTAAGGAATTAGTTATTATCTTGGATTTGTTAGAAGCAAGTAATTTTCTGATCTGGAAGTAATAGCAAGGGTCAATTCCTAATATTAAATATTCATATTTTTCTTTTCTTTCTCTCACCAATAAAAATACATTTACGTATATTTTAAGCACCACTGATTAATTGCATGAATTATGCTACCCACCTAAAAATCCTAGTACGTACTGTATGTTAAGTGTGCAAATAAGAATACAGATGTGACTTGGCATATTAGTGAGTATTATGGTTGTTTAAAATATTTAGTAGTCTTTTCCTGCATTAGTGCAGTTCATAATGGTTGACATGTGTATAATTGACAAATACACAATAAGAATTCTATATACAGTAGTAGAAAACTACGTTCTTTAAAAAATATGAATTAATTTTTTTTTTTTTTTTTATTTATTTATTTATTTATTTTTTTTTTTTTTGGCATGGCTGCTGGTATCACCTGAGTAAGTGGCAGATAGCATGCAAATTCTTAAAATTAGTTCCTTAACAACAAACCAATTATTTATGATACAGCCTAGTTTTGTGGCCCATGAAATCCAGACTCTTCAGTCTTTTGTGCCACAAACTATTGAAAAAGGGCAGTTGACAGGTAATGTTGTCCTTGATAGTTTGTTGTCTCACTTTTTTTGTTGCTCCTATTTATAGCTCTTCATAATTCCTTTTGCTGCTGATTTAATGATAAGTTTCTTTATTATTATGTATAAATATTTTATTTAATTCCCTCCTTTAGTCAGCTTTTGGCACTTGGGAGTAATAAAACTTGAACTTGAAGAATATTTTATCTGCCAGATAGACTTTTTTGCCGCCCGTTGGAAGAAGTTGGTGGAGGAGCCTTTTGTATATAAGTTTCATTTTTTTGTGTGAGTTTTAAGCTGTTCTTCCCTCAGCTGACACTAATTTTTGTGCTTCAGTTTCTTTTAGGGTATACGTACTGATGTTGAGTTGTTTTGGTATTGTTCAAATTAACTTCAGGTTATCATCTATTATGCTTCGGTGTTTATGAGCACTAGTTTATATTTACCATTGACAGTTTTGATTCTGCTTTGGTGGTTTTGTATATACAAATTATTTATTTTATGTGTACTTAGGATTTGGATCCTGTCTCCAAACAGTCTGTAGCCCTTTTCATAAATTGTTGAGTGATTTGTATTGTGTTTATATCCTTTATAGTACTTATCTTGAGTGCTTCAATTTTAACTACTTATCCTTAAATTAGTATAAGATGCTGCAGCATAGGTGTATGTACTGGCTTGCCTGGTAAAGTTTGTCATATATATCTATTCTTGACAGGGATCAACATCTATTATGCATTACTTGCTGGGTTAGGGTGCATTCCTCAAAACATTTGTTGTATGTGCTGAGAATGGTTGACTACCCAGGGAAAAAGAGTCCTAGTGGGAGGTATTTCCAAAGAAAACTGAAACGTTTTCAGTAGCATTTTTCTTACCTTTAGCAGTATTGTTATTGCAGAAGGGCAACATGGCAAACATCAAGGAGCTTCCCTCTTCAGTTGATGCCACAACCACTCCTGACCCTTAGTAATTTTCCTGCTTTAGGATTAGACATTTCCTTCCATTATAAAATATAAGTTGATGGCTTAAGTGAAACCTTACAGTGTGGAGCAGCACCATCAACATTGCTTTCCTGTTTGAACTTCCTTTAGGAAGGCTCCTGTGCTCCCTAGGACATGAGGCACTGCCATCAATTCAGATAGTATCCTTTCATTACATAGGAGTTTTATGGAAGCCAAGGATCATGTGAACCACCCAAGGGATTATAACTAGAACTTTCTTACTAGGACCAGAGACACATGCCAGCAGGGGAAGTAGGGATCATGTTAGTAACAGCTTCCACTTTAATGGTTCTTCAATCTCTCATCCAGAACCATGGAAAGACTAAGACCATGGAGATTCGAGGTGCAATGGGTAAGGCCTTGTTTGTGTCAGGAGTCACACCAGAGTGATTGCTGATCTGTAAGACTTCTGGAATAAGTAATAGGCCATCGACTAGCAACTTGCTGGTGAGCAAAACTAGGACTGTGCCCCTTAGGAGTCCAGTACCTGCAGTGCAGGACTGTAACCTCTATATCGGATTGTTGGTTGCCTTGTTTTTCCTTTTTTCTTTAAAATTTTATTTTTTTTTCTGAATATTTTTGTTTATCTCTATCTCTCTGTTTAGCATGATCATTCATGAGGTTTTTAAGATCTTTACGGACTCTGTTAATGGCAATTCGGTTTTATGGGGCTTGCCTAGCGTCATAAAATCGGTGATCTATGGCTCTATAACGCGTCAAGTTTCAGTTATGTTGCTATAACATACCTAACAGAGGCGCAATTAACTGGATATGGTGCCATAAGTGCGATAAATCTCCAAGTTTCGTTAATGGCGGTTTTCGTTTAGCAGCACCCTGCCGAGAATGGAACCCCCTCCGATAACCGGGGACTGCCTGTATTGGGAAATACAGGAAAACAATACAGTATAAGTTTGGAAAGAAGAGACCTTTTGCCAAGTGGATTAATCAGCCTTGGTAAGGCTTTCCAGTCTCCTAACACTCCAGTCAGTTAGCAAAAGTAGGACTATGTGCCTTAGGAGTCCAGCACCTGCAGTGCTGGACTTCAGTTTTTTTATCAGATAGTATTGCTATTTTATCTTTTTTTATCTTTGAAATTTATTTTTCCTTTTTTTTTTTTTTTTTTTTTTTTTTTTTTTTGCTTTAATAATTTTGTTTGTATGTTAGCATGATTACTCAAGAGGTTTTGTAGATCTTTACCAATATTTTGCTAGATATGGGCATTGTGACAAGGAAAAAAGTTATCAGATTTTGGGAAACTGGAAAACAGTACAGTAGTTTAAGTTTTGGAAGAAAGGAAAGCTAATTGATCAGCCTTGGTAGGGGTTTGTAGCCTCCTAATACTCCTGTGATACCTGTATCTTCATTCTGTTTTTTTACAAGTGAAGTTTCCATTTTTTCAAAAGCAAAATGCTGTGTTTTTAAGTACGCCAGTGTATAAAATGGTAAAGAAAAGTTTTATTATTTGAGAGGAATCTTATCTATTGTTAAAGTTAGCTATAACTATGTGCCGATTAGGTAAGTTGGCATTCAAACAAAAGATTGAATGGCTGCCTGGATGAATGTTTGGTTTACCTGTTCTCCATCAGGTGTGTTTCAAATGTTTTAGCTCTTGTCAGAATTCTCCTAGCCACCATTGCGTTTAGGAGATTGTTGGCATTTTACGAAGTTTGGCTGTTTTAACACCAGTTTACGCTATTGTAATTGTTTTACACCAGTTTATGCTGTTGTAATTTAATTTTCCTAGGATATCTTCCACCAAAAGCAAAACCAATAGCATCAGGCTATGTAGGAATGATTTTGGTGTAAGCAAGATGTTGGTATTTGAAGTAGATCAACATTCGGTTTGTACCAGCTGCAGGGGTACAGTTTGTGATCTTGGAACTTCATGTGAAGAATGTAGGAGATTGTTCTGAAGACTTTATACATATTTGAATATATCCGATATAGGAAGAAGGGAAACTGATAGATTACTAAAGCAATTAGTTAGGTCAGGACTTAAACTTGTCAGTTCTGTCCTACCTAGTGTCCCATCATATGCAGCTATCGCTACTCAGGCTAGGCATTTTGGTAGTGCTAGTATTGAGGCTTCCTTTGTAGCTCCACCTTCTGCTCCCCATTCGGTTCAGGAAAAGTATATCGAGAAGTTAGCCCCTCGAGTAGGTTCCTTCACGTGGTGAGGGGGTAAGGGATTCTGCCTTCAAGTTTGCGAAGGCCGAATCCTGACGGAACGCCTACAAAACTTTTGGCATTAATTTGCGTGGACATTTCCACTTTCAAAAAAAATTTTCTGCTTGGGTGAGTCTGGGAGGGGTTCGTGGTTTGGAGGGGGTTTGCATTCGAAGCTAATTGTGGTAGTTGTGGTGGTGAGTCGCCACCCAATACGGTTTGGACCCAAGAGATGGTGATGGGATTTTCCCATTGTTATCTCAAGGGCGGAACCATCTCCAGGGATCAGCCCATCGGAATCCAGGGGGGGCTGGTTTTTGGGATGGGACTCCTGGCTTTTGTCCGGAAGCCCACCAATATGTTTGGAGTGGCGAGTATGTCCCCATTAGTGGGGGTAGAACTCCCAGCAGGCAGATTGGCTTATACCTGGGCCACTGCAAGCATATTGGTGCTATCCCGAAAGGGTAGGGTATGGGGCAGACCGTGGGGAAGCAACTTTCTACGTGTGCCAAATTGGTGGAGAATGTCGGACCCTGTCTAGTCCGCGATACCTTGTTGGTCTTCCCAAGCAGTTGTTGTGTGTGTGTGTGTATATTCCCCCCCCCCCTTTTTTTTTTCCTTCAAACTAACATGGATAATATGTCTAGTACATTGTCCCCTGGATCCCCCGACTCTTTGGCACCGTTGACAACCTTAGGCTTGGATAAGGACCTCCCTTTGCCATCCCCAACCTCCTCCAATGAAAACATCAAAGATTCTTTGATTGTTACTACAAGCCCTTATGTAGTTCAGAACAGAGGAAAGAATAGCAGATTTAATAATAGAAATAAGAATGTTAATCCTGATATTGGAATTTTACTTGGATCTCAAGAACCTGAGACTTATAATAAATACCTTTCTCTTGATCTTGACAAAAGCATAAAAGAACTGAATATATTTGATGTCCATAGAGATATTGTAAAATGCATTGGCAGAGAACCAAAGATAGCCTCTCAAGGTGAAGGAAGCTTACTTGTGGAAGTTTCATCACCAGATGAAAGTAGAAAATTACTGTCTATTAGTGCTGTAGAAGGAAGCACAGTAAAATGCACTCCTCAGCAAAACAATGAATCAGTCTAAAGGAGTATTGTATAGTACTGAACTCCTACATTATTCTGAGGACACTCTCCGGGGAAAGAATTTGCTGATCAAAAGGTGGTAGATGTGAGACGAATCAAGAAAAAAGTATTGGGAATATTACATCCAACACCTACTCTGATACTCACCTTTGATTGTTTGAGACTCCCTAAATTTCTGAAAGCTGCATGGCTTCACCTGCCAGTTAGACAGTATATTCCCGCTCCCAGAAGATGTTTCCATTGCCAAATGTTTGGCCATTTGATAACAACATGTAGGAAAAAAGAAAGGAATGAACCAGCCATATGCTTTAACTGTGGAAGAAAAGAGCATGGGAATTGTGAACTTACTCCATGCTGCCCTAATTGTGGGGGAGACCATAATGCAGCACATAAATCATGTATCAAATATCTCATTGAAAAAGAAACACTTTGTATCAAGACTCAAGAGCGCATTACCTTTAAAGAAGCAAGACAAAAGACTTTGCAGAAATTCAACACCCAGAAGTCATTTGTAGATGCAGTAAAAGGAAATGAGGAAAGACAAAAGAAATTGAATCTCAAAAAGTGTAATGAAGATAAAGAAGAAAAAATGGATGCTGGGAAAATTGTCAACAAGAGGGCTTTAAGTGAAGAGTCTGTAACAATGCCTGAATCAAAAGTCAAGCACCTTGAGAAAGGAGATACATCCGTAGAAAAAGTTGATTCAAAACAAAAAAATGGAGTAAACCTTCACCATCCTGTGGTTCAGCTGACCCTCATAGAAACATCGGAATTAATGGAAAATAACTGAGTCGTATCCCACTATCTTATCATACAAACACAGCAGCAACAAATGTAGAACCTAAGGCAAACAAAAATGTTAAACTCAGTTCAGCTTGGTTTAGACAATAAAATTAGACTAGCTGAAAATGATAAACCAGATACTGCAAGGGTCGAAGATAATACTAAAGATACTGCTGTTTCAAATACCATCATAAGTGATCACTTGGTACATTCAAATGACCCTCTAAGTACTCCTTCGACATCTGGAACTGTACCAAAAGTCCGTCACAAAACTCAGATGTCATCTTCGAAGTAAAAAACAAAAAACCTAATAACAAAAACGATCTTGGACAGGGGATCATCCTCTAGAAAATAGGTACTTTCTCTGCTATACTACAATGGAACTGCCAGGGACTTCGCGCCAAAATATGAAGAGCTACTATGTTTTGATTAATACTTATAATCCAGTATGCTTAGCACTACAAGAGACTATGCTAAGCAACAACAAAATGCTTACTCCTAAAGAGGTTTTTTGCATTCCACTCCCAATTCCTATACAGGGAGAAATTTCGGTGGGAAGTGCTCTTCTTGTAAGACGAGATATTGCTCACTCAAAAATACAGTTGCAAACTCAATTACAAGCTGTAGCTGTCAAAAATTCACTTAAAAAAGACTTACACAATTTGTTCATTGTATCTCCCTCCTAATAACCCAATACTTGAACGACAGTTAACACACTTGTATGAACAGCTACCCCGACCATTTCTGATATTGGGAGACTTTAATGGTCGACATGAACTTTGTTTGGTGACATTTTAACAAATCAAAGAGGAAACCTTATTATCATCAATAGAAAATTCAGATATGACCCTTTTTAAATACTGAAAAACCCACCATTTTCACATTCAGACTGGTGCATTTTCATGGTATTGACTTATCTATCACCAGTTCTGATACATTCATTGACTTCAACTGGGAGGTATTGGAAGATCTATACGGCAGTGATCATTTTCCAATTGTCATCAGAACAGAAATATGAGCCAGTATACAGAATGCCTATGTAGGTGGTGTACCAATAAAGCAAATTGGCCCCTTTTCGAGGAACTCAGTTATACTGAACTAGATGCAAAAGATATGCCAACAATAGGAGAAGCAGTGTTCTATTTAACAATGATTTTTACGTTTGCAGCAGAAAAGGCAATCCCAAAAACCAGTGGAAAATTGCATCGGAAGCCTGTTCCATGGTGGAATGTTCAATGCAAAATAAGACATAAGCCATGAGAGCAGCTTATACTAGGTACAGAAGACATCGCTGTGAATGCTACTTGATCTCCTTTAAAAAGGCTCGAGCCAAATTCAGATGGCAAATAAAGCATGCGAGACGAGAATCATGGGCACTTTTTATATCAACAATTACCTGGAAAACACCTATGAGCAAGATCTGGACAGTTATTAAGACAAAATAGCAGGAAAGTACAATCCTAGTCCCCTTCCACCAGTTTTAAAAGTAAACGGTGACTTTATAACAGACTCAAAGGCTGTAAGCAATGTTTTTGCAGAAACATTTTGCAATGATATCAAGTAGGGATGAAAATCTCCCATTCTACAGGGAGAGAGTGTTAGCAGAGTCTGAAACAATTGATTTTACCTGCTTTTAAATCTGAATCATATAATATGCCTTTACCATGGAGGAATTTTTATTTGCTCTTTGGGTAACAAAGTAAAAAACCCTGCACCTGTACCTGATGAAATTTTATATGAAATAAATGAATCAAGAATACTTCAAAGGGAAACTTAAATTTTTTAATTTTAAGTATATTATTAATAGAATTTTTAAGGAGAGTGGTTACCCTAGTGTTTGGGAAATAGCAACAGTTTTACCCTTTTGTTAAGCCAGGGAAAGATTCATCTGTCCCTACAAGCTATAGACCAATAGCTTTAAAACTTCCTGTTTTGTAAACTTATGGAAAAACAAAAAATGGTAAATTTTAGGTTGGTATGGTTTTTTAGAATCAAAGATGATTATATCATCATCTCAGTGTGGCTTTCGAACGTATGCATTCTTGCACGATGTATTGATACGTTTGGAAAATGCAATTTGTCAGGCCATTTGCTTCCAAGCAGCATTATGTGGCGGTTTTCTTTGACCTAGAAAAGGCGTATGATACTACCTGGAGGCATGGAATTATGAAAGTCTTGCATGAAATTGGTCTGCGTGGAGAACTACCACTTTTTATTAAAGTGTTTTTAAAAACACCGTTATTTTAAAGTCAGAGTAGGTAGTACTCTGTCTAATTTGAAAGAACAAGAGGAAGGAGTCTACAGGGCAAGAATGTGTTAAGTGTCACTCTGTTTGCCTTAGCCTAAATGGGATGATAGCTCCCCAAAAATTCCAAAAGATGTAATGTCAACAATGTTCGTTGATGATTTATCTATTTCGTGTGCTGCATCTAAAATGTCTGTTGCAGAGCGAAAACTCCAGTTGGTAATAAATAAAGTTAACAGTTGGGCAGCTGAGCATGGTTTTAAATTTCCTCTGCCAAAACAGTTGTTATGCATTTTTGCCGTATCAGAGGGTTCATCCAGACCCAGATCTGTTTTTAAATGGACAGAGACTCGCATGTGTACAGGAAACAAAGTTTTTAGGCCTCATCTTTGACAGCAGGTTGACATGGGAAGCTTATCTCAGGAGCCTCAAAGTCAAATGCAATGAAGGCCTTAGATGTTTTAAAAGTCTTAGGTCATACAAATTGGGGGGCTGATAGAAAGCACTTGTTACATGTTTATAAAGCAATAGTTGCTTCAAAATTGGCATATGGGTCAGAAAAATACTCATCAGCTACGACAAGGAGATTAGATACTTTGAATGCAGTTCATCATGGGGGAATTAGAATTGCAACAGGAGCCTTTAGATCCTCTCCAATATCTAGTTTATTAGTGGTGCAGGTGAACTGCCCTTAGATCTGATAAGAAAATTTACCCTGTTGAAATATTGGTACCGCATACAGAGAACTCCTGAGTCCTTAGCTTACAATACTGTTTTTAAAGGCAATTTTTGTATTTATGAAAAATATGCTTCATATCCAAAGCCTTTTGGATACAGGGTAAAAATATGCATTAGAGGAGCTCAATGTAATAAAAGGAAAAGTAATTCCAGCAAAATTTTCAAGATTCCCTCCATGGAAGTTGCCCTCTGTGAAATATTGTAAATGGTTTTCTGGTTGCCAAGGCAGACTGTTCAGGTGATATTCTTAAGCAGAAATTCCTTTGCCATGCTGAAAAAAAAAAACATGATAACTCAAGGCAATTCTTTACCGATGGCTCCAAATCCAGTGCAGGCTTTGGGTTTGGAGTGGTATACCCTGACAGTAGTGTTAGTGGTGCATTACCAAGTTGTGCTTCTATTTTTTACTGCTGAACTTTTTAGCATTTTAACAGCCCTAAAGAAAATTGTAACTTTAGAAGGAGATAATTTTACCATTTTTAGTGATTCCAAGAGTGCCTTGGAAGCTTTGGCATCTTTTAATCCAGTACACCCTGTGGTACTGGAAATAACAGAGTGGTTGTTTTTATTAAAACAACAACAGAAGGTAGTTTAACCTCTGCTGGGTTCCTTCACATGTTGGTATTGTTGGAAATGAACGAGCTGATGAATTGGCTAAGTTAGGTACATCAAAAAATCCAAAAAGTATAGCAATTCCCTGTTCAGACTACATTCCTGAAATTAAAAAGACTGTAGAATCAGTTTGGCAATTCTATTGGACAATAGAGAGTAATAATAAAATGAGAGAACTCACTGATGTAATCAACCCCTGGCTTTATATGTTAGAAGACCGTCGGAAAGAGACTGCATTATGTAGGTTACGGATCGGCCACACACGGATTACTCATGGGTTTTTAATGAACAATGACCCTGAACCATTTTGTGAGGATTGTCTTGTTCCCCTCACAGTAAAACATTTAATAGTAGAATGCCCCAGCTTAATATCAGCAAGGAACCGTCATTTTAACGTAGTTGGAAGAATGGATCTTAAACTAGATGCCATTATAGGCAGAGATTTTAATGAGGATAAGCTTTTTAGTTACCTTCGAGAAGCAGGTCTTCTTAAAAAAGAAAAAATTTAGGTTAGTTTGGTCAAGATGTTTGAGTTTGTGTATGTGTTAGTATGTGTCAGTGTATATCATTTGCTTTTAAGTCTTTTTAGATCAGGAAATTTTATGTACATAAAATTTACCTCCAATTGATATATCTATTACCAGATATAATGTTTTAGTACTTTTAATATCTATTTATTTTTGACAGAACTCTGTAGAATTTGGAAGTTTGCGGGGTGCCTAGTTGCATGTATTTTTTTGTTTACAATTAATTTGAAATAGGTGTGTAGGTGAGATAGGTATTTTGTGTGTTTTTGGGTTCTCTGTAGTTCTCTGACAGATTTATATAAACATATTTATAGCATTTTAATTGACTTTTTCCTTTGCAATTCCTTTTAATGATACGGCGTCAATAACCTCGTCGTTGCGACGCCAGTAAGAATTAATAAATCAATCAATCAATCGAGAAGTTAGAACATGACATTAAACTTATTTTAAATTCTAATACAAGTTGAACTGGGTTCGTGACGGGGAATATTCCAAATCCCTCTATAGTGTGCGCTCTTTTTTGCATTCTCCTGTTGGAAGTAAGGCGTTGGTGCCCTCGTCTGTACGTAGCCCAAGCCTTGGACTGCCCTGCGATAGTGTGCCTTTGGGAAGTGTCAGCTACCTGGTTCTCGGGAAGATGGGTTCGCGCTTTCCAATACCTACTCTGCCCTTTTCACAGTGTAAATCAGTGGCACCTAGTTGGAATTGTTGACATGAAAAATAATACAGGCGGTCCCCAGTTATCAGCGGGGGTCCGTTCTTGGCAGGATGCAGATAAAGCGAATACCACCATTAACTGAAACTTGGGTGATTTATTGTGCTTATGGTGTTGATATCTGTTAATGGCGCCGATAACTGGTTTTGAAGGGAGGAATTCTTCTAAGGGAGTCTCTGGTTATTGACAAGGGTTATTGACAAAAGTGCTGATAAGTAAAAACCGCCATTAACCGAAACTTGGTGATATAAGCACCACTGTTAGGTATGTTATGGCGCCATAACTATTATCCGAATCTCGCCCTGTTATGCCGCATGTGTAGTGCCATAAAACTGGATCGCAATTAACAAAGTCCACTGATAACCGGGAACAGCCTGTATTCTTAATAAAATGAAAACTTCATATTGTATTAAAAAGACACGTACTTACAGGCATACTACAGTTGAAACCTGATTGGCTGGCTGGTTGCTGTGGTGATATGTTAGCCAACGACAGCCCTCTACTTCAGTTCTATTTATAGACATTTCGATCACAAAACATGACTGCAAACCTTATAATTAATAACTATAAAGAACAACCTCTCCAAGAGCAATTGATGAAATTAAATTTTGTAGTTGTATTATTGTTAAGATTTGCAAATTGAATTACATTTATTTTGATCATGTATGATTTGCCTTCCATAGAATGTTTTGTTGAAAACAAAATGTGGTAGTGAACATGTGATCTTAATTGTCCCACTATTTGTTTGTGATGATCTTAATGAGTCACATTCATTTAAAAGTACTATATTGATATAAATAATAATAAAGTATAATGAGTAAATTGGAAACAAATATTTTTGCTACAGTAGATGATGTTTGATTACCCAATTGCATTCATGTCGTTCTAGACATCTACATATGCTGCTGCATTCTATCATTTTTATCATGGTTTATTCTTCCTTTTTAATCTTTTACCATAAGGTTTAATTCAAACATTCCCCATTCATTTATCCATACTCTTGTAAAAATAATTAAATACAGTTTATTCATAGGTATACGTATATAGGTATTGCCGGTTAAACCAGATTATCGGCTAAGATGGACGCCATATCCCGCTATTAATCTGTCTTAACAAGGGTCGACTGTATGTGCCATCGTTGGTGGACAGCAGGTGCACATAGTTATCTGAGATGTTACATTTGTATAGGTTGCTGAAACAACTTTTCAGTAAAATATGGTCATTTTTGTGCCCAATGATTTTTTAGGTGTTAGCAGAGTTGCATAGCACCTCTTAAGGTTTTTGTCATCAGGCAACTTTTATGATGTCGTGTCAGGAAATCTCTTACAGGAAAATATTTTGTTTTTGTACCACTGTGACCTACATTTTTCTGATGGATGTTGGTTGTATTTTAGTGTAGTTTCATGTTACTTACCAAGTAATTGTATAGCTAAGTATTTTACCATGTCTGGTAACTTTTATATTTTTTATTTTGCAGAAGTGCTTCCTAATTGTTTACCGAGGTGACAGCCCCTGCCCTCTACAGGGAGCATCAGAACAACACAGCAGTATTCGACAATTTATTTTTGCCAGCTGTAATGTAAACATCATCACTATTTGCAGCAACTTTGGTTTGGATTTACAGTCATTATTTCATTCTTTTGGTGAAGTACACTGTTTCATTTTGCTTTGGCGCAGACTATAGTTAGTCTTTCATTAGAATTTGAACCAGCTTTTTCTCAGAATTATGTCACATTCTAGTGTTTCTAGTGTTCGCTTTTGCAGCGGGATAGGCTGTAAGGCAAGGCTACTTAAAGCCTGTTTTGATTCTCATACAATATGTACAAGTTGTAGGGGCAAGTTTGCAGTTTAGATAAATGTATCGAATGTGCTATGTTGCACAGCAACCAACGGGAATTTTTAAATTCTCATTTGGTCAGGTTAGAGAAAGACAGAAAGAGGAAGCCAGCTTATAAAGCCAAGAAATGCTTTCTTAGTTAGAGGTTACAACTAGGTCTAGCTTAGGAATTAGACCTATTATATTCCCCTTCTTCTCCTATTCCTACTTTTTCTCCTAATACTAGCCCTCCTACAAACAACCTTCTTCGCCTGTGCCTGGCTCCCTTGCTTCTGATCCTAATATCATTGCTAGTGTTGAAGCTAAATTTGATAAGAAAATTAATTTAGTTGTTGGGGGTGTAGCTAAATTGGGGAATTCTGTTTTCAAGGGATTTTACAAAACCTGTCTTCAGTGAAAGTGCAAAGTGATATTTTAGTGCAAGTTGAGGAGGCGGCTGCTCATCTCATCAGCTCTCCTAAATAAAGTCACTGTCCTGCTCTTCTACGCCAGGGAGAAGATATACCGAAAGTCCAAGGGAGTCCAAGGAGACAGGCATTGGAAAGGTTTGTCTAGGAGTGTGTATGGCTTGTTTCAAGTTCTTCAGACGATGGTGGTGAGGACAGGAAATGTCGTTCATGTTACCTGGACTCTTCCCGTCCTCTCAAGCACTCTGTGGCAAACCACACTTAGAGTCAGGATCTGGTGGGACGCCTGGTGCCTGTCAAGGATTATAATCAGTCTTTTTGCAGTCCCAGGCCCTCATGCAGTTATGCAACGCACCCTCATGTGTCCACTTCGGCCCATCAGCACCCCTCTCTGTTTGCTTCAGAAGATCCAGAGTCCGTCTCCCCTTTACGCAGGCATCCACAACTTTCTGCATCGGACTGCCTGGAGGAGGGCCCACCTGTCTGTCCACGAGCTTCTACACCTTTCCACATCAGACTGTTCAGAGAATGTCTCACCTGTCTGCTCAACTTTTGTCCACTAGCACCCAACATCCAGATTTTCCGAGCCTCGTCATTGCAGAGGCTGCTTCCCTCTGCTTCTCGTGTCAGATGTTTACCTTCGTTTGCTGACCCTGATGAACCTGCTCTGGCTCTGATGAAACATCAGTTGGAGCAAATTGTGGACCTTTTGAAAGCTTTTACTGTTCCTAAGCCTGTCCAGGATGACATCCTGTCTGATTTTTTTTGGGTCCAAAGAGAACAAGCAAGAACCTGCAGCTCCTTCGGTATTTACTGCCATATAAAGGTATTTTATGGTGGACTTTCCATCCTTCTTCATCCCAGCTGGTCCATTTTTGCCAGCTTCAATGTTCTTAATGAGGATTCAGTTAGGTCACTGCTTGTCTCCTCAAGTTGGTTATTTCTCCTTTCTCTAGGAAAGCATTTAGGGAAATGGAGGACTGTCTGTCTGCCAAGAGAGACCATGGGAAAGCTTCCTTCGCTTTTCCTCCTCCTAAATTGATCGGCAGGAGGTACCAGTAATATGCAGCTGGGTAAACTCCTTTGTTGGGAGTCTACCTCCTCCAAAGGGGACCCGTCGCTCGGCTTTTACCAAGATTATGTTCTTTTCCACTGAACTTGACCGACTTAATCAAAGACATCCTCAAAGTTTTTTGTCTTCAGTTTCCTTGATTGGTTAGTGGGTGTTTTGGCCAAAAGGATTGAGGATCACCAGGACCTGGACAGGGATTCTGCTTCAGACTGCCTGGGGTTTTGTCTTGTGTGGACAAAGCCATAAGAGATGGCTCGTGTGAACTTTCCACCCTTGTTACCCTAGAGGTACTCGAGAAATGAGGGCAATGGTGCACCTTTGCTTCCAAGGGAGTCACACTCTACCAAAAGTCAGGTTTGGTGTTCTCTCCATTGGACAAGGATCACCTTATCCCTTCAAGATACAGTGAAAGAGATTGCCCTAGATCTTCAGAAAAAGACTACACAACTTGTTTACTCTGTTGTCAAGAAGCTCCAAGGAATCATCTCCCCACTTCAAGCAAGAACCTTTTCTCAATCCAGCAACTTTCATGGAGGAAGGTCCAGAACGTTTTTCAGGACTCGCCAATTGGCCCGTTTTGCATCCAGGAACCATAGAAAGACCTCTGCCTAACCAGCCCAGAAGTGAGCCATAGTCCTCAATGTACCAGTAGGAGCCTGACTCCTGGCTTCTTGGGAAAAGTGGCTAATAAAAGGAGTGGCACCATGGATTGTCAAGGTTCTGAAGGAAGGCTACATCATTCCTTTTCTGGAGAACCCAACCATGGCCACCTTTCCCATAGAATTGACAGCCTCCTCATGTAGGAAGTCCTCTGCCTCATTCAGAAAAGAGCCATAGAGGAGGTTCAGAACACTGACAAGAAAGGAGTTTACAATTGTCTCTTCATGGTTTCCAAAACATAAGGGTGTTTGAGGCCAGTGCTCAATGTGAGTGCTGTCAATTGTTTCATCTTGAAGACAAAATTCTAGATGGAGACAAGTTGATTGGTCCTTGCTTCCATTTAATAGGGCAACTGAATGGTAACACTAGACATGCAGGATGTGTATTTTTATATCCCAATTCATGCAGTGTCCAGAATACCTGAGGTTTGTCTTTCAAGGAAAAGTACGTATACCAATTTTGGGCCCTTTGCTTCAACCTTTTGATGGCCCCTCAAGTGTTCTTTCATGTTCTTGCTCCTCTTTTGAAATGGCTACATTTAGTGGGGATCAATGTGAGTCTACCTAGACGACTGGTTTCTTCGATCCCTGTCAAAGAACAGGTGCATGGAGGACACGCACAAGACTATTCTTCGGACCCAGGAGTGGGGGCTTCTTTTAAGCATTCAGAAGGCTCAATTGACTCCTTCACAAGAGGATTCACAAGAAATCCTCAATCTGGGGATGACTGAACTTTCAAGTTGTTCAGGCTTTTCCGTCACACAAGAGGATGTCCAACTGCCTTCTAACTGTTTGAAAATTCTTAGCCCTTTCGTCTTGCATGTCTGAGCAATGGATGAGCCTATTGGGGACCCTGGCCTCCATAGGAACCTTTGTCAAGTTAGGCAGGTTACATATAAGGGTACTCCAATTTTATTTGAAAGCCAACTGGAGCAGGAAAATGCACCCTGACAGTCACAACTTCCTGATCACCCCAGAAATAAAATCAGACCATGCAGTGGTGGCTGTCAGAAGGGAAGTCCCTTCATCCGCTGGACCCAGACTTGAACTTTTATTCTGACGTGTCGGATGTAGGCTGGGGAGCCTTGTTAGAGTCTCAAGAAGTCTCCGGGACATGGACTCCAGATCAACAGGGCTTACACATTAACGTAGGAGAACTGAAGGCAGTGCATCTAGGCATTCAGGGTTTTGCCTCCGTAGTCTGCAACAAGACTGTGATGGTTCATGCAGACAACACCAATCCTTAGCCTACATTCAAGCAGCATGTCAAGCAGCGAGAGACTTACTGCTGTGGGCAGCTTGAAATCAAGTGACTGGTCTCTCAGTTTATCCAAGTAAGACTAAATGTGATGGTGGACGAGCTGAGCCTTCAAAAGAAAGTCCTTCCCAGAGAATGGACCTTAGACCCCCAAGTTTGCCTAGACCTGTGGAAGTTATGGGGCAGACCAATGATAGACTTGTTTGCCACCTCCAGGAACCATTGTCTTCCTCTGTATTGCTTGCCAGCCTTAGACCCTTTGGCTTGGGTCACGGACGCCATGCTGCAAGATGGTCAAACTTAGGCCTGTATGCCTTTCCTCCCTTCTGCTTGATCAGGGAGGTCTTGAACAAGTTCCAGATGCATAGCAATACAACCATGACCCTCATATGTCCCTTTTGGCTTCTGAGAGAGTGGTTTCTGGACATTCTTTGTCTGCTGGTGGACTCCTAAGAATACTTCCTCAAAAATTCCTCTTCTCAGACAACCCCACTTCAGAAGACACCACATTTGGTTGTCCACTCTTTCTCTTAAAGGATTTAGACTGTCCATAAGCTGGCCAAAGTGAAGGGTTTTCAAGAGGGACTGCAGAAGCTATTGGTCAGTGTAGAAGATCTTTTATCAAGGTAAGTAGTCAGTCTTCCAACAGCGGTGCCTCAGTCGCAATATCTCGTCTTCTATGACCACGGTAACTCAGATTACAGGCTTCCTCCTCTTCCTGAGGGAGAGGGAACTTGTCTTCTTCAAGCATTAAAGGCTATAGGGCTATGCTTAGCTCAGTCTTTAAACAAAGAGGATTGGATTTCTTGTAAAATCTCGATATCAAGGACCTGTTCAAGACTTTTGAGATGACGAAATCTAAAAAGGACAATTCTTCAGGATCCTGGAATCTGGATGTGGTCCTTAAAAGGCTGTCAGACCCATCATTTGAACTCCTCGGGACTTCTTTTGTTAGGAATTTGACTCATAAGACTCTCTTCCTCTTAACGTTAGCCACGGCTAAACGCATCAGCGAAATTCAAGCCATTGACAAGAAAGTGGGTTTCTCTCAAGGGGATTCCTTCACCTTAGGCTTTTTGGCAAAGAATGAGGTCCCTCCAAGCCCTGGCCTCATTTTTTCATGGTTAAGAACTCATCAGATCCTACGAGAAGAGGAAGAAGAGAGCGTCCCATGTCCAGTCAGGGCACTGAAACACTACGTATATAGGAAAGAAAAGATTAGGGGTATACTTCTAATGGTGTTCGGTTAACCCTTACTGGATGGGTAAATATATCGATATGCAGCTCCTCAGGCTGGGTAAACTTTGAGGTTGGCCAATTTACAAAAAACACACATCAATGGAAAGAGGAAGATATGCAAATGTACATAGTGAAAGAAAAAAAATTGTAAAAAATTTTCTTTACCCACCATGAAAAGTTGAAAAATTATTATTTACAACCCCTTGTGGGGTCTCTTTTACAAGACAATCGTAAATTTTACCAACTTATACGTATATGTTCTTTCTAATAAATAATTTTATTTTATTTTGTAAAATTATAATTACTGCTCACACAATTTCAAAACAGATAAGAAATAAAAGCAGTAACAAATTCTTAGCATATTTGTTAAAAAATATTTATGTATTTTTACCAAGAGTGAAGATTCAGCAACTTTTTTTTACTTTGATATGTTTTTTCTGATATTTCTTTACACTTTTCTTTGTAAAATTACATTTACAACCGACATTCTCGTAAAGACAAGAAAAAAACCAACAGCAACCCCTAGGTATATTTATAAGCAAATTTACAAAAAGACGTGAGACAGAGACGTAATACATTCCTCCTTGAAGTTACAAGCAGAACTGAAGTCTTGAGATGTCCGATTCTGGTTTTAACCAGTGTAAAAGTTGCCATTAGTGAATTTATGGGCTATAGAAGTATTGACACCTCTTTCCCACCCAATTCTTTCCAAATTGATGCACTTAATATTGTTTATCTACAGGATCAATCCATCCATTAAGGGTTAAGAACCCATCTCACCCTCTGTCAAAGAACAACACCTTGTCGTTTTTTCTAAGAGATTAAATTAAAGAAGCACTCCCATATCCAGAAGGAATTTTTACCGAACTTTAAAGTAAGAGCACATAACATCAGAGCAGTGTCCACTTCCTTTGCATTCAGAGATAACATGTCCCCGTCCACTATTATCCAGTCCACTTATTGGAAGTGCAAGTCAATTTTTGCTTCTCATTATTTGAAAGACGTGGAAATCATGATCGTGTAATGATTGCAGTACCTTGGGGCCTTTATTGGTGGCTGGCATGGTATTAGGTGAAGAATCATAGGAAGCATTCTTTTTTTTTTTCTCCTATCTTTTTGCCTTGACATAGGGTTTTCAAGTTTTTGGGGAGCCTGGGTGTACGAAGTATCTTAAGTATCCACTAGTCTTAGTAGATAAGGTATGGTCTTTATCGAGTGTTCCCAGATTAGGTGACAGCGGTCTGGTTTTTATCTTGGTACTGCGGCCAAGGCCAAGGCACCTCTTGTAAATTTTGCTAGCAATCAGACATTGTCCCTCACTGCAAAGTTCCCTCCTAATTAGAGTCGACCCTGGGCTATACGTAGTGCCACACCACTACAGGTCAAGATGAGCACCAACTAAAGGCAGTACTACTCACCTGCAGTAGCTCTCTTGCCAGGTAAGGAAACAACAAGCATTGCATTCAGTGCTGGGAAATTATTCTATTTCAAAGTTATTATCATGCTTTAATGTTTTGGAGTAGATTATGTCCATTTGTCCCACTTCCATTCAGTGTGGGATTCAGTTATATAATTACTTGGTAAGTTACTCATGAACAGTAGGGCTCAAATGAATTGTCAAATGCTGCTGTGTTGTTCCGATATTCCCTACAGAGGGTAGGGCCTGTCACCTAGGTAAACAATTAAGAAGTGTTACCGCAAAACTAAAAAAATTGCTGCTCTTGGTAAAAGAGCTATATAATTACTTGGCAAGTATATGTGGAACTAATTTTATCATGAAAATATTTTAAAGAAAGTATAGGAAAGTTTTATTACTAGAATTGTTTAATGATGTGAGGTCCAACCATTTACTATATTTTTTACTGTTTTATTACTCAGATATTTAGATTATTAATGTAATGTAATTTCTAATATTTACATCTGATTGCTTTTTGGTTTTCATTATTTGTCTGTTTCTAGGTAGTTCAGATTTGATTATTTTATTGGTGCAACAATGGGTAGAGATGATCTGAATGCTTAGATTCTAACTTTATTACCTGAATCAGTAAATTTTGCCGCTGAAAAACTATTGAATGATAATTTCTCCTTACCACCTTTGATAAATTTAGTGGTGTAATAAAAATTGAAATTAATTAATACCAACTAATCGTTCCTACTTTGTCCTGTAAGCCTGCACGACCTGAGAGTCCAGCGATGTCATTGCAGTCAGCCCATTCTGAATCCTCAGGGCCAAGTACCTTATCCAATGCCCAGTCAGAGTCAAGAGCATCTGCATTGGGGGGCTCTGCATCTCAGCAGTGGGCACCCAATTCAGCTTGGGTTCTTAGTTGGAAGACAAAACTTCCACTGCAGACCATTATGAGACTTCTCCAAGTTCTTGTACCTCAGGTGGAGAAAATATGTATTGACAAGTAAGTTGTTGACCAAACTTGAAAAATGTGTCATATACAGCACAGCATGTAATATATTTTGATGATACTCACAAATCTCAGATAGTACCTTTTTTGCTGGATACTTTTAAGTACTTATAAATACAAGTAATTACTTGCTGTGTTGAATTTATGATATAATTAGGGTGCAGTAATTTGTATATCATAAGATTATTATCATTGTATGGGTTTTATTGATTAGGAAAAGTTATTTGAATTATAAGCACCTTTAATTGTCTCATATTCCACTTGCCAGAGAATGATTATAAACAAACCACAGCATATTGTCTTAGAGTAAGGTTTTGAATTTTGACACCCTTGATTTCTTGATCAACATGCTGAATTGTATCAGGTGAGCTTGAAAGATTTATCTTTTAATGGTCATTGTGGTTAATATGTTATAAATTTCAAAAGTATATCTTCAGGCTATGAATCCGTCAGTAGCATGCTTCCCGGATACTTTTTTACTCAATAGGAAATCACTTGTTAAATTATATACTGGTACTATTTGCATCATGGTGCACATAATTCTTGTCATTTGCATGGAGTTTATCTCCTTGACGAGGTGGGGGGGCTTAGGGATCCACTGCAGAGAGAGTATGCCCCTTTATGCCTACTCTCTGCTGTGGATCCAACTGAACATTGGGACCTTTAACTCCTTTACTCCTCCTCCTCTAAATTTTCCCCCATCCCTCCTTCTTCTTTCATTGATGACCTTGGCATGGTTTTGGAGTATTGAATTGACCGCTCTTTTAACTTGATGGAGGGTGGAGTTGGACGGCACGCCACTCCACCCGTAAAACTAAAGTACCTGACGTGGTCGAGCGAGGGGAAATTTTTATGTCAAGCCATGGCCACAGTGCTGGGTCCGATCTCATGGGACTGACGACCCTTAAGGCACTGTGGCTATGGCGTATATCCAGGTGAGTGTCCCAGGCAGTTACCCCAGCATAACAGTATTGCTCCTCCCTCAGTTGGGCCTCCTTGGTTAGAGGGATCTCATCCTGGACGAAATATTTAAACTTTATATATGGAAACTAAAACAAAAACCCCTACGACTTCTGGCATGGCAATGGACTATTCTAAGGAAAACCCAGGTAATGAAGAACAGGCTGGTATTAAAACCTTAATACCATACAAGCCACAAAGAAAAAGTAAATTTAGAATTGACCCAACCTTGACTCACTTCGACTCCCTGTTTGGGAGTGGAAGTTGGTCAAGGTTCTTGATCTTGGAAACTGACAGAAAAATATCTGCATTAAGATTGGAAAATTATTTGTTAAGTAGGCACCCAACTTCAGAAATGTCATTTAGACAAATAAAAGAACAGGAGTGGTTAATAGAAACCACTACAAAAAATCAATCTGAAAATTATTTAACCATAAAGAACATAGACAATATAAAAGTAACGATAAGAAAGCATGACAATATGAACAGTGTACAGGGTACTGTAGTACTTCCTAAAAGTGAAGAGCCAATAGAGAAAAATATTTTGCTGGATTCCCTTAAGAAAAGGTACAACAGTGTGCAAGATTGTGAAGTTTACAGTATAACCAGTAGACAAAGTAATGAAAAGACATTGAAAATAGCAAAAATAAAATTGAAGGCCAATAATTGCCTTTCAAAATTAAAATCATGGGCCAAAATAGAGAACTGAGACCTTATGTTCACAAACCACTACAGTGCCAAAACTGCAGTAAATATGGGCATACATGGAAAAATTGCAGAAATATATAGATTTGTGTGTATTGTGGATCTGACAAACATACCACGCAGTGGAAGTGAGGTGAACCAAAATGTGTAAATTGTGGCCAAAATCACCATGCTAGGTCTAAGGAGTGTATGTACTATATATACAATACAGAACTGAAATTACTTCAGGAAAGATCAGGAATGCCAATAAGAGAAGCCAAACTAGAGTTGAGAGTTAGAGGAATGCATGATCCCGCTAGGAAGCAAATGTTCTCTACTGTAATGAGCTCAAAGAATGAAACAAAAATGGAAGCAAATAACAAACCCCTAATAGATAAATCAGAAGAAAAAACAACTTTACAAGAAACTAATATAGCAAGAAATCAAGATACTTGTGCAACTGTGTGTTCAAATTCATTTGTGTGTTCAAATTCATTTGAGATATTGGAGGAAATGGAAACACTAGAGAATAATACATGTATAACTGAAATATTACAAGATAATTATAATGAGCTGGAAGCTAAAGATAAAAAGAGGCCTTTAGAGAGAACTCCACCCAAAACCAAAAAGCCAACAATTATTAGAGAGGTATCTGTTAAAGCAAAGACCAAGGATCCACAAAAAGTCCACAGACAAGAAAATGTTAAGAACATACCCTTGTCTCCTAAAGTAATAATAAAAGAAATGGATGGAAATACCCAGAACAATAAAGAAATAATAGAGGAGAACACCATAGACAAAAATGAGTATGTGAAGGGAGAAGAGATTACTCCCTCACCAGTAATTGGTTACCTAAAAGTAAATGAAAAAAGGAGGACACATAAGGACACATGTGGATGTAATGAATGTTTCATCGAATTATGCAACAAAAACAGAAATATAACAAAAGACAGTTTAGCAAACACTATACGAAATTTTATAAAATATAGAAGTAAAGAAACCACTAGTCTAGAGACTCACAAAAAAGGCTGTATGTGCATTGGGCATCTAATGTCTTATAAGGAAAAGCAAATAAATGTCGTAACTAAAATTTTAGAAAAAATGCAAATAGATAAACCACAACAAGAAAGTAATGCTTGAACACTCTTAACATAATATTTTCGATAATTATATAATACGTACAGATTACATTTGGGAAAATTACAACGCTTACTGAAAGAATACGAACCAATGATGTTATGTTTACAACATGTCAATAAAACAGTATCAACAATTGGTAAATATACCTTAGTATCTACATCTAGAGAAGAAGAAGGAAATTTAGGTACTGCTATATATGCACATAACAAAGTATGTTATGACAGGGTACCTGTAAACTTTGCTGACTTGCAAATATCAAGCATCAAAATATGAATAAAAAACTCTAATTATGTAATTTATAACATATACAACCAACCTAACAAAAATTACGACATAGAAAAACTTAAGGATTTGTTTGGCAATGCCAGAGAACCTTCATTGATAGTAGGGGATTTTAATGCTCACAACCCGATATGGGACTGTAACTGTACAATCTCAAATAGAGCAGTGAGTAAAATTGAAGACTTCATGGAGTCAAACGACATGTGCTGTATAAATGATGACGAAATTAGTACATATTTTTCAAAAACACATGGAACATTTTCTTCAGTAGACTTAACTCTTTGTACAACAAATATAATTGACAGAATAGATTGGAATATAGTTGATGATTTGCACACCAGTGATCATTTCCCAATATTAATATCATTATTACATAATAATCCTGCAAAACATGTTCCTCACTATAATATTAATAAAGCAGATTGGGAAAAATATGAAATGCACACAAGAAATATCCAACCATTTGAATATTTAAAAGACCATAATGAAACTAACAAAATTCTTGTTGACTTCATGAAAAAGGCTGCTGATCAAGCAATACCAAAGTCAAAGCCCCATCCAACAAAGCACAAAGTCCCATGGTGGTCTGATAAACTGAGAGACTTTATTAATATAAAACACTCAATAGGGAGATGACTAGATAATTTAAATAGAACGTTCAGTAAAATAAATAAAACATTACCAATATTGAAGGAACTTTACACAAAAAATGACTATATTATTACTAGAAATTGATACATAAAGCCTATATACAACAAAATATCTGCAAAATTTAAAAAGGAAGTAATTCAAGGAAGAATAATTTCATGGAGGAAATATGTATCAGATCTCTCTAATAATACTCCCATATAAAAAATATGGGAAAAATTCAGAAAAATAAACGGTACCCAAGTTAAACCACCTAGACATGCCATATTGAAAGATGGAAAAAGAATACTTGATCCAAAAGAAATAAGTAATATAATAGGAGAAAACTTAGCAGCGAATGTAAGTAGCGATAAAAATGTAGATGAACACTTTCCGCACAAAGAAATAACGAAGAACTAATACAATAAATTTCAAACACAAGAAGATATATATTATAATAGAAAATTTGATATGGAAGAGTTGGAATATGCTCTCTTGAATAGCAATAAATCTGCTCCTGGAGGTGATAATATTTGCTTTGAGATGATCGACCACTTAGCACCTCTGGCAAAGTCATACTTATTACAATTTTATAATCATTTATGGCTTCAGAATCTATTTCCTGATGAATGGCATAAAGCTATAATAATTCCTATCCCCAAACCTGGAAAGGATCCAAGCAATGTTAATAATTACAGACCAATATCTCTAACAAGTTGCTTATGCAAATTACTTGAAAAAATGGTAAATGCTAGACTAACATGACACATTCGAGAAAACAAAATTTTAACTTCCACTCAATTTGGGTCACAGTGTAACAGGTCTACATTAGATTCTCTCTCTATCCTAGAAGACCATATACGCAGAGGATTTGAACGAAAACAGATAACTGTAGCAGTCTTTTTTGACATAGAAAAGGCTTATGACACTACATGGAGGTATCCTATATTGAAGACATTACAAAACAACAACGTCCGTGGACATTTACCCATGTTCATCCAAAGTTTCCTAACAAATCGAAGTTTTCAGGTGAAAATTGATGATGCTTTGTCCAGAACATTCCCACTTGAAAATGGTGTTCCACAAGGAAGTGTCCTTAGTGGCACACTATTTACCCTAGCAATTAATGAAATTAGTAAAAATCTACCCACCGGAATTAAAAGCACCTTTATATAGATGATTTTTGCCATATATTATTCAGCATCTCGCATTAAGCATGCAGAGCGCATCATTAATAAATCTATAATAAAAATAGATGAATGGACCTCATCTGTAGGATTTAGATTGTCCATAAGTAAGACTCAAGCAGTTATATTTTATAAAGATAAAAGATGGAAGAAAGGTGAAGAAATAGATTTGAAAATCAGAAATCAAAGTATACAAATTGGCCAAAGTGCAAAATTTTTAGGATTAGTATTTGATACTCACTTGAACTGGAATGCCCACATAACATATTTGAAATCAAAATGTAAAAGAGCATTGAATCTAATTAGAAAATTATCAAACACTAATTGTGGAGCTGATAGACAAACCCTTACATTACTATATAAAGCAACAGTGCTGTCTATCATTGACTACAGAAGTGAAATATACGGCTCAGCTCCAGACGCAGTACTGAAAATGTTGGACCCAGTTCATAATGAAGGACTTAGAATATGTACAGGAGCTTTTAAATTGTCACCAACCTCTTCTTTACAGGTTGAATGTGGTGAACTACCTTTCTCTCTCCATAGAGAAGTTAGTAACGATGAAAAGTGCCGTAAGAATTCAGTCAAGTGATTCACCCAACAAAAAATTATTTGAACTAAGGGATGTATTATAACAATCATTCACACTACCTTTTCCAATTAGATTCAGAAGATTGTTTGAGTACTGAATATAAATATCCAACTACCTCCAATAGCAAAAATTACCCTCTCCTCGATTTATGAATAAAATAAAAGTTTGCACAAAATTAAAATATCTATCAAAAAACCATTCCTATACCCCAAACATCAGAGGCAACAAAATACATAGAGCACATAACCGAAAAGGTCCACATTATGCAATATATACAAGATGGATCCAAATCAGAATATGGAGTGGGATATGCTGCAGTGTCCCAGGATAAAACATGCCAGTTCTCGCTTCCCAATAATGCCTCAGTATTTACAGCAGAGTTATGTGCAATAACATTGGCCATAGAAATAATCAAAGAACACTACATTAACAATTTTGTGATTTATCGCGACTCTAGAAGTGCTATAGAAGCCATTAATAGTTATAATCCCAAAAATAATATTGTGGAGCAGATAAAGTTTTTACTCTATAAAATTATATAAAAAAAAGAAAAAAAAAATATTGAAATATGTTGGATCCCTGCCATGTCGGAATAAAGGAATGAATAAGCTGATAAAGCAGCCAAGGAAGCAATCCACAAGATGAGAACAAAATTGTAAACATCCCTATTAGTGACACTGTAGCTTATATAAAAACATAATTGTAAATAAATGGCAAAATATATGGAACGAAGAACCTGAAAGTAATAAATTAAGAAAAAAAACAAATAAACCTGACGTTACGAAATGGAGCTCCATATACAGAGAGGAAGGACACATGCAAGTAATCCTGACACGTCTACGTATAGGCCACACTCCTCTAACACATGGGCACTTTAATGAGCCAGCCCACGTGACCCTGCTCCGGGGGGAGTGTCAGAGTGCAAGGTATTGAATACTGTTAGACATATCTTGTGTGATTGTCCAAAGTATGACCAGCAAAGACTGTCAACATTTGGAAGTAAAGCAATAAAAGAAATTTTGTCAGAATCTTTCACATTTTCAGTCGTTCCGATTATGACGTTTCAAGAAACTCTGATTTAATTTAATAAAATATAAAAATAACTATATAGTACAAAAAACCTCAGAGCAATTAATGAATTTAGATCAAATATTTAACGTTTCTTGGCTATTTGTTTTTTTAATTTTATAAACCTTTTAGTGTGTATGGAACTGTGAGTAAATGTATTTATTGCCTGTTTGGGTTCTAGTATGAAAAGTCTAAGCCGCTGATGCAGTTTTTTTTTTTTTTTTTTTATTTTTATTTGAGTAGTATATTAAATGACCTATTTGTTTTTGTCCCAGTTCTTGGCCTTTGGCCTAGACCTGGCATTTTATCAAATCCTTCAGGGCTAGCCCTATGAGAGCTGAAAAATCAGCTCATGGTCTGGTTAACTATTCCTTATTATAAATAAATGGAGTTATAAAGGATTATTTATGAAATTGAATAGGTAATAGCACTATCTAATTTTACTTGAGTGATATTAATGGTAAAATACCTTCAAATAAAATTAAAACAAAGGGGTACAGATGGAATGGCTGAAGATGCGATAGAAGTTGGGCAATAAATAAGGAATAAAGAAGATTAAGTGGCAGTCATTTGGATACTGACTGGACTTTAAACAGCCCCATAGGAATAGACAGAGCTAGTTTTGAAGACTTAATGGATAGATCTAGATGAGGGAAAAATAAATCAGGAGGTACAAGCTGTTTTTGAGTTTTGCTATAGGAAGGTTTAAAATTACCGAACTTAACGTGAGAACTCCAGAGAGAAGTTTGATATAAAATGAGTGGAGAACTGAAACAGATTATTTTTTAGAAATGAAAACTCTTTATATCAATAAAAACTTGCAAAAGAACAACATAAAATTGCTCCAAGCTGATTTAATAGTACTACTATTAAGATGAAAAAGAACTAGCTAAAAGAATGAAAAATTAGGAAACTGAAAAAGAAATAAAACAGAATCAAGAAAATAGTACTACCATCAATATATTGTTAAAACCATGTTACTGGAAAACTGGTTAGAGAAGGCATATAAAGGCTGTAAAATATGCTGAATGACAGCAACAAAAATAGAAGAGAGATGATGGTGAAATGAAGATGTAAAAGGACACTTAAAGAGTTGGGGAGAGTATTAAAGCTCTTAAACAGGACTGGCAGGGAAGAGGATTGAGACATATATAGCGTTCCCCCGTAGTTCGCGGGGGATGCGTACCAGGCCCACCCCGTGAATAGTTTTAAAACCCGCAAATAGTTAAAAACCACCACAAAAAATGCTTATAACAGCCTATCTTGAAAGTTCAAGATACCAAATTTATACCTTCAAATAACATCCTACTTCAAATATACCTAAATTACTAACCTGTTGCTGTATTAATCTTTGAAATTGTATTATTGATATCATTTAAGGTCATCTTAAAACATTTTACCATTAAAAATATGTACCTATAGCCATTAACAGAGAGAGAGAGAGAGAGAGAGGACCGTTGAATCACATCATAATACCGACCATCAAGAGTGAAATTTATGAAATTATTTCTGAGGCAGAGAGAAATAATAACTGGAGAGAGAGAGAGAGAGAGAGAGAGAGAGAGAGAGAGAGAGAGAGAGAGTGAAAATAACTCCTAGACTCCGACTCCTTCCCCCCCGCAATTTCATATATCAACTGTCCTGTACTCCCCCGCCCTCCTTCCTCCAAGTGGATAAAAAGATGGGATCGCCATTTTTACTAATCTATTATATTTGAAAATTAGTTATACGGTAAAATCATTTATTTATACTACAAAACAAACAAATAAATATAAGTGAGAGAGAGAGAGAGAAGAGAGAGAGAGAGAGAGAGAGAGAGAGAGAGAGAGAGAGACGAGAGAGAGAGAGAAAAGTTATTGTTATTGTTGAATTTCATTAAACTTAATATTATTTGAAAACTAGTACTGTATTTTTTTATTTTTTTTTTACCATAAAACTTAGTATGCCCTTAAAGATATACTGTATACATACACTTCCAACCCAGATGACGAGGAGTTTACCACAATGACATACTATCTCGTGTGGCAAAAGAGAGAGAGAGAGATGAGAGAGGAGAGAGAGAGAGAGAGAGAGAGAGAGAGAGAGAGTTAACCTTACTTAATTTGTGAAATGGGATAGATTATGATTTCTTTAAAATGTACTATCATATGATTTTGAAATTTAGTTATATTATTAATATGCAAAAATATTAAACATATACGTGTACCATAGAAATGTTTTCTTATGTCAGTGAAAAGAGAGAGAGAGAGAGAGAGAGAGGAGAGAGAGAGAGAGAGAGAGAGAGAGAGAGAGAGAAAGTTTGATATCTGGTGGGCAGCACAAACCTAGTTGGCAACTTTCTTTCACCCCCCTCCTCCCACACCTCGTGCTGATTCGGAATCTCGATGTTTCGCAAAAGAACGTCAAGGAAGGGGAGGCGGCGGTCCTTGACGTTTCTTGTCGAACAGCGAGATTCCGAATTCAGCACGAAGGTGTACACGAACGACGAACCTGGGTATGTGCATGAAACGGTGAGCGAGTGCCTGAGAGGTATAAGCGCTCCACCATCAGCGCCTTCGTCAGGAGGGCCCTCTCACACTGCTCCTCCTGGAATGATACCCACACAATGAGATTGGAGCGCGCCGCCCAGGTCCTCATCGACAACGGACACACCAATCGTGCTGTGATGAATCTAAAGGAAAGAAAAATATGGAAGCCTGGTACCACCAGGAACCCCGCCCCGATGTTGCAGAGCCATCAAGCTGTTCTACAAGGGGACATTTTCCAACCCCGGAGGTACAAGGAGACGAACAAGCCCTCAAAAAGATCATCGACGAAAACGTCAGCCCAGCCGACCCAGACAAAAATATTAAGTTAATTATCTATTATAAAACGAAGAAGGACGAGCAGCCTGGTTATGAGAAACAACCCTTCGGCGCCCCTGCAGGATCCCTTGAAGAAGACGTGTGGGTCTACCGTTACACATGCCCCGTCCGAGGATGCCTCGGCAAATACGTCGGTATGACCTCATGCTTTCTCCAAGCGATCTCCTGCCACGCTCAAGAAGGAGCAATCTTCAACCACGCCAGGACTGCTCATAACAAACGGATAAAAGAGAAATGATATTATCCTAATAATCGAAATAATAGACCAGACAAAACGGATCCCCGACGTCTGCGCCTCTTAGAAGCCCTCCATATAGGCAAGGAGAAACAAATCTTAACATCACCAAAGAACGTTTCTCCTTCCCACCGCCGCCCCAGAGAGCAGCGATCGACCCCCCGACAATACCAGATGATCAGGAGCCCCCAACCGGCGGGATGACAGGAACAGGATTCCTGCTACGGACAGAATCCTGTCGTTTCATCCCAGGCACACTACTGTGGCGCTCGCACGAGAGAATCTCCGAGACCTTCGAGGCGAGATCCACGACTTCGTCCAAAGACCTCCGACCAATGAGAATGCAACTCTAGGTCCGAGCCGCTATAAATACCGCCCCCACAGACTTCCTTGCTACAGTCTCTTCAAACGAACTCGTCCGAGGAGACCTGCGAGAAAGGTCGAAACGTTACGTAATACCAGATATACCAGCTATACCAGCACCATACCAGCCCCTAAACCGAAGACGAAACCGGCTCGAACTGAACTACGCCTACGGAATAATACCAGCACTGACGACGACCCCTGCTTGACCTGGACCTATATCCTGTTCCAATAAAAGATTACCTTCAGCATTATGATTTTTGAAAATTCCCAATATGAAATATTGTCAGTTACTCAGAAAACATCGCTGAGCTGAGAAGCGAATTGTAAAGGAAAAAATAGAAAAAAAACGAAAAAAAAAATATATAAATCAACTCCCGCTTATTCTGCCATTCTTTTTAACAGTATTATTATATTATTATTATTATTATTGTTATTATTATTATTATTTTATTATTATATTATTATATTATTATTATTTGAAAGTATTAAAAACAAATAGTACAAGTACTTAAAAAATCTCGAGTCTCAGTAAATGAGAGAGAGAGAGAGAGAGAGAGAGGAGAGAGAGAGGAGATGAGAGAGAGAGAGAGAGAGAGAGGAAAATGTCAGGACCACGTGATTGCAACACTGCAGCTCTCCCCCGGCTCTTCCCCCTCTTGGCTGTCACAGAACTTGATATATAGCTGACAGTTTTAGTACCTGCATCTCGAAAAAGGTACTGGAAGTTACTTCAAGAAGACTGGGATTTCCTTCATTCTTCCATAATTTTTTTAAATATAAGCTAAAATCTTACTAATTCACTATGGTATTTTCTTTAATGAATTGATATTATTGCTGTATAAATTAATATTAATATTTGAAAATAGTAAATCATTTATTTATCATACTAAAAAACACATCTTTGTAGTATAGAGAGAGAGAGAGAGAATTATAGTGATTATTTTTGTTGGAAAATACAAAGAGAGAGAGAGAGAGAGAGAGAGAGAGAGAGAGAGAGAGAGAGAGAGAGAGAGAGAGAAACTGTGCTAAACTATAAAGGATTCTTATCTTATCATAGTATGTGTTTTTTTAAAAGCATTGTAAACTCGGAGCATCGGAAGCGTCAGCGCGTAACCTCGGAACAAGCGTCGTAACCTCGGAACAAGCGTCGTAACCTAGGGCGGATTTTTCAATGAATATTTAAGAAAAAGCGTCGTAACCTCGGAACGTCGTAAGCCGGACCCGTCATAACCCGGGGACCGCCTGTACTGTGTTTGATATTAATAATTGATTAAATTTAATAATTAATATGCAAAATCACTTTTTGTGATAGCCTTTATAGCCACCTTTCTACTTTGTGTTAAGGGTCGGCAGGAAAGGTATGCCAACATCTTTATGATTACGTACTTTCACCCTTAAATTTAACATGAGGACAAGACACGTATTTAACGTGAGGACAAGACATATATTTAACGTGAGGACGAAATATGTTTTCATTCGAAATTTATGCTTATGCTTTGGGAGTTACCAAGGGGATCTTCAGAGACTTGTCCTTTGTTTTTTTTTGTTTTTTTTCTGGTAATTCCTCTTCATCTTCATCCTTTTGCTAGCTATCAGATGAAGGTAGAAGAGGGAGTGTGTGATGTTGGTGTTTGGGGGATCTCCTCTCATTTCGGAGGGTGGTGCCCTTGGATGCGAGAGGAGTATCCTTATTACTTTAAATCATATTTTCTTTATTTTACAGACTAACAGTGGTGATTGTGATTACAGCAGTATATGGTTGGATAGCTCTTTGCGTTGGTTATCCTAACCTTGGAATTGTACCTATGACTCGTAGGATGCTGTGATATTGATCCTCGAGTGTGTGTACTGATCCCCTGCCGGAAATCATATTCATTTACCACTACTATCCTGGAGTTACATCACTGGACAAAGCCTTCGCCGCTGCCCTTTGATGATTAACTATTCCTGATGGTAGAAGTCTTGCAGAATGTGGAGAAATCGAAGAGGAAGAGAGTTCGTCAAGTGTCGTCATCCTCCTCTTCGAGATCATCATATTCTCATCAGTCTCCATCCCTTCGACTCCTAAGGCTCCCTGCTGTAGAAGGAGAAAGTAGTCTCTCCCCTTAAGAAGTCTCCTCACGGGACTTCTAAGGGTCTGCCTGAAGAGGCAGTTGGGTCTTCCGCTGGCTCTCCCGTTCCTTTGGAAATGGGAACCGTCGTGCTGTCTCCAGGACCTGGCGTGTCGGGAGCCGTAGAAGCGCAAACTTCAGTTCGCACTTCTGCCAGTCTTAGAGGTTCTGCCCTTAAGATTGAGTACGCTCACCACCAGGACCCAGGCGCGGGGCGGAAGGATGGTAAGAGTCGCCCAGGTGACTCTCGCCAGACTGGCGATCGCTCGCTCACTACCAGGTACCCAGGGTTGACATGATGGTCCCATATGACCGTACACGAGGCGAAACTGGGAGGAGGTCCCCCAGGTCCCCGGGAACAGCTTCGGCTGCTTCTGGGACTGTGACGTGTCTTGAGGATGGTGCTTGGTCTCGCCACGTTGGTGGACGCTACCAGTCACCTGACCATCAATCACACCTGCGTGATCAGACGGTCCACGCGGCTAGTAGCAGCTCTCTTGATGCAAGAAACCGACACTACCATCCTCGGTCCAGTGCTTCTCTGCAGGGAGATCGCTGATCCAGACCTGCAGGCCAGTCATCACTGCGGGTTGGTGATCGCCTAGAGCTCTCTCTGTCCACCAGTTCTGCCGGTAGACTGAGCGGGAGCATCAAATCTGCCTCACCTATCCCTTCAACCTCTCCAGTGGGATACACCAGGAGGAGCGAGGTGACCAGGGGGTATCGTGAGGAGTGCGCTACTGTCAGTCCAACCAAGAGAGCCTATGGGCCTGGTTCAGTCTTAGGACTGGACAGGTCGCACGCTCAAGTGGTCAGAGGAGATCAAGGGGGAGCTGGCAAGATTCTTCCTGCTGAAGGAAGAGTGTCTCGAGAGTGGCTCGGCCTGGATGGACCTGACGGTCCACCGCCTCAGTACGCGGTCACCCCTGAGATACAGAGAAGAGCGGCCAATAAAAGGCAATCCTCCTCTCTTTTTTCCCTTTACTTCCTGGGTATACCAGAATGAACAAGGAGATAAGAGGAATTAGGTGGAGTCTACTCCTCGGAATTCAAACCCGAGAGACTATGTTTTTGGTTCAATCTTAGGATCTTACCAAACATACGTCAATCCGTTCAGGATGGATAGCACTGAGAGGTTTGAACAAGAGTGTCCAGTCTTCCTCCCCTGTTCCCTCTCTTCCTTTGGCTATGCCGGGAGGGGGGAGGTGAATGGGAGGAATCCTGCAGAGTGCTCTCCTTAGGATTCAGTGTCGGGGGACTGCGTTCCTGGAGGGACCTTCCGGTCCTACCTGACGTACGTCCACGTCGTTGAGGAAGGATTTTATATGCCTGTTCCTTCTCGATGTCTACGGGAATTGAGGAGGCCCCCCACCTGATGATCATCTGACAAAATTTGGGGGGTTTAGCGGACCACTTAAAATTCTTCGGAATTTCTAGCACTCTCCGAGTGTTTTGATCTTCTACGATCTGCAAACACTTGTGCAAGACAAGAATTCCTGATAATTGTTACTACAATAACCAGGAATCTCGCCAAATGCTCTAATTCTTTAGAATTTCTTGCGTTCTCAGAGTTTTTTGGTTTTCCTGTAATTTCCAAACACACTGTCGAGACAGACATTCCTGGTAATTGTTATTACAAAAGTCGGGAGTCTCACTAAGCCATTAAATTCCTTGGAATTTCTAGCATTCACCAGGTGATTTGGTTTTCTTAGATTTCCAAACACATGGGCAACGGGTATTCCCAATGATATTGCCCATGGAATGCCTCTCCAGTGCTTCTGTTTTGGGAATATCCAGTTTGGCGTGAACTAGTCGTCTTCGGTATCCTGCTGTCATCGTAGAAGTCTCACTTCAGGAAAACTTCACCTTCGCTCTTTTCACTAGAGAATGAAGGAGGTCTGCTTCCAGTCATTATTCTTGTTCCTTTAATGAAGGAGAATTAGGCTGGAGGGTGATGTACAGGAACCTACAAATATACTTCATATACATATTTCTCTCGCGATGTGCTTCAGTTATCAGTTGCATTGTCCGAGTAGTAGGCACATAACTGTAAGTTAACTCTTCTGTTATGTGACCAAGACGAATAGTATCTTCTCTTAATTGACCTGGAACTAGGGATGGCCTTTCAGGACTCCCAAGAGTTACCGGTTTTGATTTTGAGATAACTAGTGGTATTGTTTACCAACAGCACCAAAGCATTTGCATTATCATCGAATAGGAGGGTTTTCTTCCCTCCCATTTCAGTTAAAATGCAAATGCTCGAGCATATCTTTTTTGCGCTCGATGGTTCTAGCCGAATGCATTCCTTCATGGAATGGAATACCAGGCAACTCAGGATGACAACAAGTTGAGCAAGTGGTGTATGGCGCTGCCTCAGTCAGTACTGCTTGCTCTCCGAGATATTTCGGTTTGGTATTGTTTCTCCTCTGTCGAGGATTGACTACCGATTCGAATCTCTGGTGGCAGTCACAGACTTAGGTCTCTGGTTGGCTGGAATTCTCACATACGTGTATGCCCATCTCTCCTGCATCGCATTTTGCCGTTGCAAGAATTTTCAGACAGATATATCTCACTAGATTCATTAACATCTTTCTGTTTACCTCACGGTAACAGAAGTTTGTAGCCTAGTCTTCCGCTTCATCGCACCTGCCGCTGCAATGATGCAGAATTATATTCTTCAGACAATCTGAGTTTGTCTGCTAATATACATTTCGTAATTTGTAAGGTGTGCAATTATTCTTTGTTCACCCCGAATTGTAAATGAATAACGGAAGACTTCGCCTGTTCCCCGCCCTGCCAACTCTGCTTCTAAAGTAAATAGAAATGTCCTCCCTGATCCAACCCATGAGAAGCGGTTCTTCAGGCAGTACAATCCCTGTGTTTTCATTACTGAAAGATGCTCCGCTTTCATTGCAAACCTCGACTTTCTTACTGAACAGCAATGAAATAGCGGTTTAGCTTTTTCAGTCCTCTGTAACACAAAAGGGATTAAACCCGTCTTCACTGGTTGGTGTCATCAACGGGACTTTTTCAATGACCAGAATCTTGAGAGTTTACTTCTCTCGATTCAACTGTGAAGACGTAGGTCAGCATTCACCTTAGTCATTCACTAGTAATATAGTATTGTTTCTCCTTAGTTGAGATTCAACTACCGATGAGAAACTTCTGTCTTGCCATCACAGGGACCTCGGTCTCTAGAAGGCAATTGACTATCGTCTGATGTGCACATGCCTTGAGAGAACATCATCTCGTCTCCCAACATCAGTGGCGAACAAGATAGACAATTTGTATGGTTGTTATCAGTATAAACCTTCAAAAGGCAGGTGTCATGTTGTGACTACGTCTCGGATGCATGACATCTCACTGAGTGCAGTCAGTCGGTATCTGTTGAAGAGTCTGAGTCCGTCATGAGTTACGCTGTGGACTTTGTATTGGTTGATCCAGATCAGTCATTACTTTGTCCTATTGGCATGTTGCTGTACCCATAAAGGATCGACACCCATCATGGAGTGTCAGTGTCTTTATCCGCTGCGGACTGCCATTGCAGAAGTATCCGTTGACACATCTTTCTCCAAGTCTTACGTGACCATGAGAGAGTTCTCTGCATTTGGGAAGTCCAGTGGATGAGTACATTTCATCACTCCAAAGAATATGCCAGACAGGAAGGTATATGAGGTCTCATTGCGACCATATTTATATCTTTCTTCCTTCGGGCCTGCCCACAGGTCCTTGGAACCTCCTTTCCTTGGACCTGTGGTGGATGCTTGCAGGTTGTAATGGCTTACCCTGGCTCCTCAAGAGGACAAGTTGCTTCTCACCTATTGGGTGTTGTCAGTTTTAAAGGTAAGAAGGATGTGAGAGTGACTGGGCCTATCCACTTCCCCACCTCCTTGTCCTTCCACCCCTCTTTATTTCATTCAGGTTGAGGATAAGACTCGAACTAACACTGGCTGGTCGGGCGATTGATGCGGTAAGCTTACACATAGAGCTTCCTTTCTTGTTTCTTATCAGAATCATAGAAGCAATCCCGCTCCTTCCTCTAGCAAGGGGAGAATGGAGACTGGTAATAATGCAAACCCTTCCCAGAACTTTGCATTAATGCCTCCAACTCTAAATATTTTTCCCAGCCCAGAAGTCTAACTCTTGATCATGCAGCTCTTATACTCCGATCAAGTTGTTAAAGGCAGGGCACTCCTCCTCGCTCTTATGACCAGGAGGAATAGCCAAGTTGTGCAGAACTCCAGTCAGTTCTAGAGGCTCACTCATATTCCTCCCACCAATCAGTAAGTCTTCCTCATGTAAAGGACCGAGGGTTTGTATATCGTGTAGGAACAAATGACAATTTTTGAAAGCAAATTGTATTTTTCCTAACTATACAAACCTAAGGTCCTTTACATTTATGCCCACCTCATGCCACCCCTCAATCTGAACCTAGGCCAGAAGGCAAAGTGGAGTGTTTACATCTGGGCAGGCGGGCCTACCCGCCTGCCACATGGTAGTTACTGCCTAACCACCTTGTTCAAGAACTTAATAGCTGTAGTTCCAGCTACACTGAAAGTAATTCCTTATGTAAAGGACCTCAGGTTTGTATAGTTAGGAAAAATACAATTTACTTTCAAAAATTGTGATTTTAGAGCACTAGACAAGTGTCATAAAACTGGAGCACCGATAACCAAGTCCACCAATAACTGGGAATTGCCTGTATACAGTGAACTCCCTGTATTCGCAGACTAATGTCTTCACAGATTTCTCTATGAAACATATACGTACCCCCATTGTTTACGGAAGTTTCGCCTATTCACAGTATTTTTCTATGAGAAACATCCACAAATTCCTGTGTGTTTTTTTGTTTGTTTTTTTCTTTAATTTCATCATAAAATGCACTTTTTGTGATAAAACTATTAAAAAAAGCAGGTATAAACATTTTTAGTGGGTTTTTCTTAGAGTTTTAACTAACAATATATAGGCAGTTTTAAGCGTTTTTATAGGGGTTTCAACTATTCGCGGGTTCTAGCTATTCAAGGGGGGATCGGGTACCCATCCCCCATGAATACAGGGTACTACTTACCAAGTAATTACGGAATCAGAGCCCACCCTCCTCCCCTCTGATGGACTTAAGGTATAAAACGAATGATGATTGTTTGCTAGGTCGTTCCAATATTCCATTTGGGGACGGGGTGTCACCTACACAAACTACATTGAAGCGCTACTGTTACGAAATGTGAGAGGTCCATTCCAGGTTTGATTTAATGATAAACAAAAAGAATTCAACACCAACAGTTGAAACTGGGGATATGAATATAGAAAGAAACACTAACACAACAAAGGTTTATTTACAAGCTTACTAACAAAGATAAATGCAGAATGGTATCTCCTATTTATATAAAAAAGGCAAAATCTTACAATGCGTGAACTGGGGGAACAGTGAGGAAATGTTTATACTTGCTGGTAAGTTTCAGCTGACAGAACTTAATGCTCTAAACGATGGCTTCACAAAAGGAGAACTATTCTTCAGACGTCTTCTTGACACTGTATTGCAGAAAACAAAGTCTACTTTTGATACTTGAAGGGCAGGAACTCCCCAAAACCTCTTGTAGAACGTTTCTTCTCTGAAGGTTTGCTCTACGTCGAAATACCTCGGTCGTCCACTCCCAGAAGACTTGACCAGAATCCGATCAAACTCACGAGCACCTTTTTCTCTCTGATCCTTCGTCCTTCTTCTCTTATCTCTTTGGTGATCTCTGCTGCTGATCTCTCACTGATAATCTGATCTGTGGCTCTTCCTGATGATCTCTCTTCTCCTACTTCGTCCGTCGTATTTATACAGCATTCTGGGGGCGGAGCCTACGGCGAACGTCACAGACTCCCGAGATTACCGGAACGATTTAGAAGTTTCTCGACGAAGTATTGCATCAGAAGTTGCTGCGTTTCTCACGACACTTCGGCGCCTGTTGCGTTCCACAACACTCCTGCCGATTCTAGAACCATCATGAGAACAGGCTTCTCGAAGATGTGTTTTCCTTTCTTTTATCTTTCTTTGCTATGAAGCGATTACCATGACAGCTACCCACAACATTTTGAATCTAACCTGATGTAATAGTTTATGCTGATGATGGGTACATGGGGTTTGCAGCAAAAATACTCAATTAACTTAGAAAAGTTTATCCATTGTTCATGGAAAATCCTTTAGAAAATAAGCTGAGAGCACAATGGATTCTCACAAAAACTATGGTTGGGTTTCCTTCTTCATGTATATGTTATGACTACTGATTTATATTTCTTTTTTCAGAGATATCTATTTATATGTATACATATATATGGGTGTTGTGTTGCAATTCAGCATTTATGTACATATTGGATCCAAAGGTCAGAGTCATACCTAGTAGTTAAGGATTAAAAATGAATTTAACCTTGATGATAACTTTAAGAATGAGATACCACCTAGTACACTGACCCTCTTGTGGTGCAGTAAATGGTTCTAAAGTTTTTTAGCATTGTCCCATTGGCCCTTGCTGTATTATCTCCGCCATTTACTTTTCTTGTTATCTCTAGTCTTTCCCACTTTGCTCTTTAACTTTTTTGTTTCAGTTTTTACTTATTATGTAAAAACAAATCCTGCGGAGTATATTGTAATCTATGCATATGAGGTTCTTGGATGTTTTGTTGTGAGCTATGGTAGGATGGATAGAGACATTTATTCTTCATTTTATTTTAAAAACCCATACCGTCATTTCATTCTAAAAAAATATTCCTGTGAACACTGTTAATGGGAATCTTCTGCCTGATATAAGCTTTGATGATGGCATGCTCCACTGAATACAGTAAATGATATCTCTTAATCAGCAGTGTCTCTGTTAGCAGCAGTTACTATGCTTTGCATTTTTGGCTTAGCTTTATTATGACCTGTGACTAGAGACAGAAGGCCAGAATATCTAGTAGCAATTATTTTGGCATTAAGTTCATTAGCAACCCCAGATAATTGTTTTTGTTATATAAACTAATCATTTTGCCATCATAAGTTCTTGTTCTTACGAGATGACCAAAGTAGGTCTCCTGAAATATCGTAACCTGCTGAAAGAATGTAAAATATCCAGAAAATTGGCATGCATTTGAACTCAAAAAGTGTATCAGCAGTGTCATGAAAAAAAGTTTTGGATGTTTGGTAAGATAGTCATGTTTGTATTGCTTCCTTCAGGTTACCTAGAAGTAAATACAGGCATACAGGGACAGACCACTAAATTTTTATAATTCTTCTTTTAGGGGTTTGACAGATGAAAGTGAAATCTTGCGCTTTCTGCAGCATGGAACATTAGTTGGGTCTTTTGCCTGTACCACATCCTATCCTCATACGCAAGTATCAAGCAATGCTGCACTGCTACATGGTTCCGAACATACATGTGGGGTATCATTTTACCTTAAGGTAAGTTTTCTAGTAATGCATAAATCATATTAAGAATTACAGCTTGACACAGTTGCAAGGTTTTGTTTAGATATCCATTTAAAAAAACACTTTCATGTCAGCTGCTATGATGGTTTTGTGGAAGAAAAGTGTAAATTATTGCCGACCAAAAATGTATGCAATTAACCCTCTTACGCCTAAGCCCTAAAAACCAAAACGTCTCCCATATGCCGAGGCGGGTTTGAGGTGAGCACAGAAGCTGAAAAAAACAAAAAATAATTTTTTCAAAAATCACAGCGCAGCTTAGTTTTCAAGATTTGGAGTTCATTTTTGGCTCCTTTTTTTGTCATTGCCTGAAGTTTAGTATGCAACCATCAAAAATGAAAAATATCATTATCATATATAATAATGCGATATATGGTAGCAAAAAAAAATAAAATTCATACATAAATTGTATTCAAATCGAGCTGTGCAAAAAACGGTTAAAGCTAACAAATTACATTTTCTTCGTTGTATTGTTCACAATAAATTGCGATCATTTTGATATGTAACATATTTTAAAACGATCAAAAGCAACACAGAAAAATATTGTCACAAAATGATGCATGAATTCGTAACCAAACGCGGACGTTTTTTTTAAAAAATTTTTTGGAAAAAAATCAAAAATTCACCGTAAATCTAAATATTGTTCTAGAGACCTTTCAAAAACAATTTATTTCAAAATGAGACCCACAAAGGTATTGAGTATTATGATACTGTAAAGAGTTTTTAGCTAGAATTGCAGTTTTCGACCATTTCGGACGAGTTTAAGTTTGATCGAATGTCGAAAATTATATATATATAATTATATGCAAATATTTTTCAAAATGAGAAAAGCTACAACGTTCAAAATATTTTTTTTTGTATTCTTCATGAAATTTGCGCACATTTTCATATATTGAAACTCTAATAAAAGGGATTTCTGGGCTCAGCTCGTGTCGGCCTATGAAAGTATCCTTAATATCATTCCTTTCTAGGTAAAATTAGCCTAAACTTACAGAGAAAAACAAAATTAAGAAAATGTCAGTAAAAACTGACTCGCACACTCTTAAAAGAAATGTCGGTATGATATAGGGGCGAGTGTGGAACACTACCCACGAGCAAACACCAATTAGAACTTCGGCCCTATCAGAATCCCCCCAAGAGAGAGCTGATACCAACGGGCGATGCAGCCTCTACTACTACTACTAGGGGGACGCCACGACACAGCAAGCGCCCCCTAGCGGTCATCCTTATTTTTTAGCGCCAGCGACAAGTCGCCATTTTTTCTTGTGCTCGTGCTTTTCTGCGAATTATCCGCATCTGTATCATGGAACGGCTCTGCAATCGCCACGGCTAAGTTAAGTAACTCATAAGTAACATTTTACTGTATTTTTGTCTTCCGGTACCAGTATTTTTTCCTTTTTATAGGTCATATACGGTTTCCTCGGTTGTCTCCGTGGCGGCCATGCCGCCTCGTAAGATTCCCGGTTCCCTCCATACTGGGGACTTCTTTTATGCTTATGGGCTTACGTTTTCACATTCATTGTTTACATCGAGTTTTAGCTAGTTCAGCCCGCTCCTACCATTCTCTTAGCTTGGTATTTTAGGGCTATTATTATTATTTCTCTGGCGCATCTCCCGGCTCTTGCTCACATCGGCTATCGCTGGCTCCGAGTAGGCTTCTGTTTCTCGAACAGTCTGCCTCCCTCCTGGGCTTCTTTCTCTTTTGTTTTACTAAAAGTGTCTCTTCCCCCTTTTTCCGATGTAATGTTATTATTTAGGGTGTTAGGCTAGCCTAGGTGCTTGTTCCACATGTTGGTA
Source organism: Macrobrachium nipponense (assembly GCF_015104395.2). Taxonomy (NCBI): domain Eukaryota; kingdom Metazoa; phylum Arthropoda; class Malacostraca; order Decapoda; family Palaemonidae; genus Macrobrachium; species Macrobrachium nipponense. The sequence continues at coordinate 12,898,574 of NC_061089.1, forward strand.
CAGCTTGGTTTTTTCACGTGGCCCTACCACGGTTGTGTTGCTCGCGGCCTAGGCCACTTGCGGTCACGGTGTCCTATAGCAACCTTACCCTGCCCCTTCCAAACCCTCCCTCTCTGATGGTAGGGAGGAGCTGGGGGCCCCCCCTTGTTGTCATAACAACCTCATCCGCCTTCTCTCCACACTCTCGGAAGGTGACCGGGGGGTTCCGCCAGCAGGGGGTATAAGGGCGACCACTATGAGGTACCGGTCCTCCATACGGGTAGTTTTTGGTGAGGCCGGGGAGGTGAGTAGGCCATCCCTCCCCCCTTTCCTCGCTCCCGAGCCGTGTTTTTTTCGCCGGACCTCCCTTCCCCCCCTCCCCTTTGCTCACCACCTCCCTTACGATACGAAAGGAGCCTTCCGTCGCAGCCGGGGCCCCTTTGGTTATAGGATATTGGCTCCGCTAGCGGGGCAGGGTGGGCGCTATGGTTGTCGATTGCTTGCCTACTATATCCTTATATCTCTACCCCCGCTACCGGAAGGGAGCTTACCCTTACCTACGCGCTCTTCTAGTAGACGGGTGGAGAGAAGGTTGTTTTAATGTTGTTTTTAATTTTGTTATTTCAGGATATATACCCTATTATAAGATATTTTTACAATGATTGTGTGTTTTTATTTTCATTTTTTATCAACCATCCCGCCATTGTCCGTCGTGGTTTCCATTACCACCACTCCTAGTTGGTTTTGATTCTTGTGCCTCCGCCATTGGCGGAGCCATAGCCTATCTTCCAACCTGGTTACCGAACACGTATTTTAGCGGGGGCTCTGGTTTTATCTAAACTTTATCGCTCCCGGCCGGACCAGCGGAGCATATGTTAGGCTGTAAGTGTTTACTCTGTACTCATGTACTTTTTCACTTACAGGCTACCAACTGCAGGTTCTGGCCTGTAATGCGACGCTCTATGACCCCTGTGGACATGACGAGTTGCAGGTCCCACGCCCCCGTGTGCCCACAGACGTACAATGAGTCGATCGTCTGGCACCCCGAAAGCCTGCCGCTATATGCTACGACCTTGGTCCGCTCAGCTGGGAGATGGGTATGTCCATTATAAGCTTACTTATGATTTTACTAACAACTTCTAGTTCGTAAAGTTTGTTAACCCTTGTCCGCAATTGGTAGCTAATCCGCCTTTCTTTCAGGCTAGCGGTGTGAGGGGAAGTCGCCCCCTCGCCACCCTGAAAGCGTGGGTGGGCGGCTTTGGGAAAAACGCCGCCAAGGCCAGCCCTACATATTAGATAGAGCTGGCCTATCCAGATCTTCCCCGCGGGCAAGGCCGACGGGCTACGTCGACCCCTTGTCGCGCCCCAGTGATAGCCTCCATCCAGCAAGAACTCCAGCATTCGTTTTGGGGTCGTAGCCCTCCCAGGAGTCAGTTCCGGACCGTCGCTGCCTGGACCTGAAAACCTCGAGCCCGATGGCGGTAGTTAGTGAGGATTTGTTTGGTTGAGGTAGGTTTTGTCGGGCGCCCAAGGTCTTTCTTGGCGCTCCTGGATCTTCTCCTGTCCCTTCTTCTTCCGCCTCTTTCCAAGCTTTCCGGGATCCGAGATCCCTAGCCACCGCCTTCCCCGCTCTCTCTGTACCTCCTAAGGAGAAGGGAAAGAGAGAACCGAAGACCTTGTCTAAGACGACTTCTAGGAAGTCGTCTTCGTCTTCCTTCGGCCAGGAAGTCGTCCCCGCTTCAAATACGCCGATGCGGTGAAGGCTAAGCCGAGCTCGTTTTCCCAGTCGAAGAGCTCCAGAAGCAAGGCTTCCGAAGGAGAAGGGCTCGCGCTACCACCGAGTCGCTGCCTTCCCATCCACGCCTCCGCTCCCGCTGCCCCCTCTCCGGCTATGCCGCGGAGGGTTGCAAGCACCAGCTCCTGCGTTCCCTCTTCTGTCTCACCAGGAATGATGGAACACGTAGGGGTGATGGTAAAGGTTCCCAAATTTCGGCATGGGGGGAAAACACGTTTTGAGCAGATGTTCGCGCATTTCGAACAGTCTGTCTCAAACTGGACAGAACTATCCATGGCCTCTCTAATAGGAATGAGAGAGAATGAGGATCGAGTAGCTGGGCTATCTCAGGCTCCTCCCCCAGTCTCCCCTGCATCTAGCACGGGATTCTCCCAACTTCCGCCTTACGACTCCTTGCCAGCTTTCTCTATGGAGAATCCATGGAGAGTAGCGGCCTACGCTCCTTTTAAGGACGGGAATGATTTCGATCCCGGGAGTTTGGTACTCGAAGGATTTGAGGACTTCGAGTTCTATCCTCCGGGTCTGTCGCAGCCTTTCATCGGGTATGCTAGGCTGACGCCAACAGCTCTTACGAGAGAGGACAAGATCTCGAAGGAGTCAGTTCTCTTACAGTAGAGATCACGCCCAACGAGAATGGGTTCATTGCCTTGAGGACTGGGAGTGTACTAACACTAGACTCCAGGCCTACAAGAGTCCCTTCACTATTTTCGCGACGGAAGAGGAGGTCTCTCTTCCGTTCGCCACGAAGTTGGTGGAGAAAGGCTCTTCAGGCAGTCCTCAAGGATGAGCCCATTCCACAGTTGAGGGAGTCGGAGTCTACTTCTCCCACTCTTCCCCGCCTTCGGAGAGTTATGGAAAACCTGCCAGCTACATTCACGCTGGGTAAACTCAAGCCGGACTGCGCCATGGACCAGTTCGGTGAGAAATTACCTAGGCTGCCGATTCCCTAATCCAGGCAGAGTTCGATGCGCGAACTAGGTTTGGCAGGTCCCTTAACTCTCTTATCGTTACGGAAATGGCTGCACTTTCATACGCTAACGAACCGCTGTTCAAGATTCTGGCGAAACTCAACAGTTTCAGACGGTTCTGTCAGACGCTTTTGACTTCTTCCAAGCCAGGAGGAACTGCCGGAAGCATGTCCTTCAAGAGTGCACTATCAGGCACGAGCTAATAGACTCTTGGCTGCGAGCATGTGGGGAGCGATCTCTTCCCAGAGTCCGCAGTGAACGAAGTCCACCACGAAGCTGCTAGACTCAACCAGAGCCTTAGAGCTAGGTGGGGTATTTCCCTCTAAGAGGAAACAGGAATCCGTTCCCACTGCTGGCAAGAAAACAAAGAAGGCTGGTAAGAGTTCCAGCCATATAAAAAACTTTCAGCATCAGCAGCAGTTTGTGCAGGCAGTCCCAGTTACCCAACAGGGACAACCTGCCACATCTAAACAGACCCAGCCTTTCCTCCTGGTGCCCCAGCAATCGCAACCTTCTACTTCCTACGCTATCTCGCCTGCCTTTAATCCCTGCTTTATGAGGCTCAAGGCTACTCTCAACCGAGGGGTAGGGCGAGAGGTTACTTTCGTCATCGTGGCGCAGGAAGGGGCACAAGGAGTAAGCAGTTCAGAGGAGGGCGTGGTGGCCAACCCGCCCATCAGCAATGAGGCTCCCCAGGTAGGAGGGAGGCTGTTCCTCTTCCGCCACAGGTTGGGGGTTCAGCAATTGGGCACAGAGCATAGTGTCCAAAGGATTAGGCTGGAGTTGGATCAAGGATCCTCCTCCAATCAAAATCATTTCATCAGATACCGTCAAGGAATTGATAGATTACGCGGAAGAACTCCCTTCAGAAAGGAGCTATTGCGAGAGTCAAACATCTAAAATTTCAAGGGCGCTTATTCAGCGTGCCAAAGAAAGGCTCAACAAAAAGAAGGGTAATCTTAGACTTGTCAAAGCTAAACTCTTTCATTCGCTGCGACAAGTTCAAGATGCTTACCCCTCTCGCAAGTAAGGACCCCTACTTCCGCGTGGAGCCGTCACATGCTCCATCGATCTTACAGACGCATACTATCATATCCCTATAGCCAGGCAACTTCCGCCCATTCCTAGGATTCAGGCTAGGAAATCAGACATTCTCATTCAAAGTGATGCCCTTCGGTCTGAATGTAGCCCCCAGGGTATTCACAAAGATAGCAGAAGTGGTTGTACAACAATTGAGAGCTTAGGGAATCATGGTAGCGGCATAACCTCGACGATTTGGTTGATCTGGGCACCAACAGTCGAGGAATGTCTCGAAGCTACCAAAAAGGTAGTTCACTTTCTGGAACATCTGGGGTTCCAGATAAACAAAACGAAATCCAGACTCTACCCCGGAATCTCATTTTCAGTGGCTAGGAATCCAATGGGATTTGTCTTCCCACAATCTATCAATTCCAGTGGCCAAACGGAAGGAAATAGCAAAATCTGTCAGGCAATTCCTCAAATGCAAACAGACATCAAGAAGAAACCAGGAGAGAATCCTAGGGTCTCTTCAGTTTGCTTCGGTAACAGATATCCTTCTGAAAGCAAAGGCTGAAAGATATAAATCGAATTTGGCGGTCAAGAGCAAACTCCAAATATCGAGACAAGTTGTCAGTAATTCCTCAGATCCTCAACCAACTACGGCCTTGGTCAAAAGTAAAGAAACTTAGCCAAGAAGGTACCCCTTCAATATCCCCTCCCCAGTGTTAACCATTCACACGGATGCTTCCCTGTCCGGGGGTGGGGGGGATACTCTCAGTTCAAACAGTTCAGGGGACTTGGTCAGTTCAATTTCGCCAGCTCCACATAAACGTGTTGGAAGCAATGGCAGTATTTCTTACTCTGAAGAGACTGCTTCCCCCGAAGAAGTCTCATCTAAGGCTAGTTTTTTGGACAGTGCAGTAGTAGTTCACTGCATCAACAGAGGAGGGTCCAAATCCAAGCATGTGAACCATGTCATGATAGCCATCTTTGCATTAGCAAACAAACACAAATGGGAAATGGCATCTGTCTGCCACTCACCTGGCAGGAGTAAGAAATGTGATAGCAGACGCCCTGTCCCGGTCAGTTCCTCTGGAATCAGTGGTGCTCTGGACGTCGTGGGTCATTCCAGTGGGTAAGTCGGAGAGTCCCAGGTCTCCAAGTGGATCTCTTTCGCCTCACAAGCGACCACAAGCTCCCTTGCTATGTGGCCCCCAACCTGGACCCTCTGGCTTATGCCACGGACGCCCTGTCGTTGGATTGGAATCAGTGGAGGAGAATTTATGTTTTTTCCTCCAGTGAATCTGCTCTTGAAGGTCCTGGACAAACTAAGGTCCTTCAAAGGGATAGTAGCTCTGATTGCACCGGATTGGCCAAGAGCAACTGGTATCCTCTTCTTTTGGAATTGGGTCTCCGACCTCAACGGATCCCCAATCCCAAACTGTCACAATCAGTAACAAATGAGGACTGTGTTCGCTTCCTCAAGAACTCTCCAGACCCTAACTTTATGGACTTCATGAAGTTTGCGGCTAATAAGATGCTGACATTGATCCACAGAACATTCTCTTCCTAGAATCAGATAAGAGAGAGTCAACCATTAGACAATATGACTCGGCTGTTAAAAAATTAGCATCTTTCCTGAGAGAATCGAACACACAACCATGACAGTTTAATTTGGCTATATCCTTTTTCAGATCCTTGTTTTGAAAAAGGTTTAGCAGCTAGCACGATTACCACTCACAAATCGGCTTTGAAGAAAATCTTTCAAGTAGGTTTTTACAGATAGATTTGACTGAATCTTATTTCACATCTATCCCTAAAGCCTGTGCTAGACTTAGACCTTCTCAGAGGCCTACTACAGTTTCATGGTTCTTAAATGATGTCCTCAAACTAGCTTCAGATACTGACAACTCATCTTGTACGTTCATTATGCTCCTGAGGAAGACATTATTCTTACTAAGCCTAGCCTCAGGAGCTAGAATTTCAGAACTGTCGGCTCTATCCAGGGATGCGGGTCATGTGGAGTTCCTCCCATCAGGAGAAGTTCTACTTGCCCCGGATCGTAGCTTTTTAGCCAAAATGAAGATCCTCTTGCAAGGTGGGCCCCTTGGAAGGTTATCCCACTTCCACAGGATCCTTCTCTCTGCCCAGTATCAACTCTTAGAGCCTTTCTTTCTCGTACTTCTTCTAGATCCTCAGGTGCTCTCTTTATGAGAGAAAAAGGTGGTACTTTATCAGTTAAAGGCATTAGACAGCAAATCCTTTACTTCATTAAACAAGCAACCCTGAATCATTCCCAAAAGCACATGATATCAGGGGAGTAGCCACCTCAATTAATTATTTCCAACATATGAACTTTGAGGATCTTAAGAAGTATACTGGATGGAAATCCCCGACAGTCTTTAAACGGCATTATTTAAAGTCCTTGGAATCTTTAAAGTTTTCAGCAGTAGCAGCGGGAAACATAGTTTCCCCTGATACTGTTTTAGTAGTTGTAGTATTGATCCAGGTCTCCTTTTCTACCTACTTCAACCAACATGCCTCAACCTATCGTCAGGCTACTCAACATCATAGCCTTAGCCGTTGTATCATATAGTGGATTGTCCCTTATTTTTTTGCTAGGGACAACCACCCTTGTACTGATATGTACTTCAGTGTTTCCTACCCTTATTTTTATGCTAGGGTAGGACACAATATGTTTGTATAATTCACCAATTGGGTTTGTGATAAGCTTCAGTCACAATGTGTTTGTATATATTTGAATTAATTGTATTAATGATGGATTTGAGTGTACCTATCCTTATTTTTATGCTAGGGTAGGACACATGTATGTATATATTTGTAATTATATATTCTAATTAAGTAAATCCCAAAAAATTTTCCTTATTTTACATGCATATCTGTAATTTTTAATTATCTACCATTTAAGTACTTTAAGTTTACTAACATTCTGTTATTTATTATTGTAATAAGTTAGTTTAAGTGCTTAATTTGTATGCTGTATTTGTTTTACTTATATTATATCCATCATTTTAAACTGTTTTTCATTATTTCCTTTTCCATCTTGTCTGTTTCTCTGGTACTCTTTCATAGGCCGACCACGAGCTGAGCCCAGAAAAGGATTTTGATGAAGGAAAAATCTATTTCTGGGTGATTGGCTCGTGTCGCCCTATGAAACCCACCCCTTTTTTATGGTTTGTTTTCCCCCCTTGCAGGACAAGATGTATTTATGTTTTAATTAAGGATGACCGCTAGGGGCGCTGCTGTCCGTGGCGTCCTCTATAGTAGTAGTAGAGGCTGCATCGCCCGTTGGTATCAGCTTCTCTCTTGGGGGGATTCTGATAGGGAAGTTCTAATTGGTGTTTGTCTCGTGTAGTGTTCCTACACTCGCCCCTATATCATACCGACATTTCTTTTTAAGAGTGTGCGAGTCAGTTTTACTGACATTTCTTAATTTTGTTTTTCTCTGGTAAGTTTAGGCTAATTTTACCCTAGAAAGAATGATATTAAGGATACTTTCATAGGGCGACACGAGCCAATCACCCGAAATAGATTTTTCCTTCGTCAAATCCCTTTTTGACGTAGGAAAAAATCTATTTCTGGGGAAGACCTGTGTCGCCCGATGAAAAATCCCTGTAACTCATTTTTCTAGTATAAATAATACTCTTAATATACCAGAGAAAAAAGCTAACATGGTTAAGCTGAAGTTACTACCCTCAGCGCAAGCACCCAAAGGGTGTCGGTATAAGTATAGGGGCACTGTGTTACCACAGACCACAGGACTTCTGCCATTTAGAAAGTTCCTCTCCAAAACTCCCTGTTGTGGGAGCCGTTACAATGAAATACCCACCACCAACCGTCCCCGCTCGCCACTACTACTAATACCCACGCGCTTCAATCCATTCCTGAAGTAATTTTATAAACTTGGATTAGCCAGGGTGGGAAGTGCATAATAGAGAGGGATAGGGTTCATCGGGCGACACAGGTCTTCCCCCAGAAATAGATTTTTCCTACGTCAAAATCCCTTTTCTGGGATCGACCTGTGTCTGCCGATGAAAAAATACCAGAGAATGATATACAAGTTTAGCGTAGATATATATATATATAGAAAATAGGGTTAATAATACCCGGAATAAAAATTCTTAACCAGTTTAATTGTTATAGTTAAACATATAACTTAAAACTAATAATAAGATATAATGATAATAATTCTTAAAGTACTAAAAAGGGAGCATTGAAAAATTTGTAATAAAGGAAATTATCCTTTCAGAACCTTAGACTTAACAAATGATCTAAGACTAAGGAAAACATCATCATAATATAAGAATTATAAAAGTTAATATATATACATATTTACACTGGCATACAATAATCCGGCAGCGGGGTCAACAAGCAACGTCTAGCCCGATCCGGAGAAAGTATGGTGGGGAGTGTGAGCGAGCCATTAGGTAGAAGGGATAAGGATAGGGAGATTAAAGGTTAGGGAGAGCTGTCAGTTTGTACTTCAGAAACTACCACAGCTCCAGCTGCCACTGCTGAGAATTTTAGGGCCTGCAAATTCTTCAGGTAGTGACGTTTAAATACTGCTGGGGATTTCCAACCTGTATACTTTTGGAGTTCCTCAAACTTCATGTTTTGGAAATAATTAGTTGAGGTGGCAACTGCTCGGATATCATGAACATGTGGAACTGAATCCGGGTTAGCCTGTTTAATAAAATAGAGTATCTGCTGCCTGATCCCTCTTAGAGTAATCGTGCCCCCTTTTTCTCTAATAAAAAGAGAGCCCGATGATATTTGAGAAGTTTTGGTCATAAAGGTTTTTAGTGTATGAACAGGACATAAAGATTTATCTTCTGGAAGGGGTAGAATTTCCCAAGGAGTCCATCTATTTAGTGGATCCTCCTTTTTTGCTAAAAATTGTCTATCTGGTGAAAGTAAGACTTTTCCAGATGGGAGGAACTCGACATGTCCTGGATCTCTAGACAGAGCTGACAATTCTGAAATTCTAGCACCAGAAGCCAGAGCTACTAAAAATAGTGTTTTTCTCAGTAGAGCTGAAAAGGGGCAGTTATCATTGTCTAAATCTGATGCAAGTTTAAGAACATCGTTCAAAAACCATGAGATAGATTGAGGGCGGCTAGTTGGTCTCAAACGTGCACAAGCTTTTGGGATAGAAGAAAAGTATGTGTCGGATAAATTAATATTGAAACCTATTTGAAAAATCTTTCTTAGGGCAGATTTAATTGTGGTAATAGTGCTGGCAGCTAAGCCTTTCTCATGTAATGATCTAAAGAAAGAAATTGTAAGGTTGGTATCCATCTTCTGAATGTTGTTACCTTTTAAAAATATAGCCAATTTTTTTCAATGCAGAAATCATATTGCCTAATTGTAGAATCTCTTTTGTCTGATTCTACAAACAGAATATTTAATGGATCTATATTTGCTTGCCTCTGTGCTGCAAACTTCATGAAGTCCATAAGTTAGGGCACTTAGAATTCTTGAGGAAGCTGACACAGTCTGCATTTGTACTATCTGTGTTAGATTTGGAGATGGGATCTTCTGGGGTTTGAGATTCATCTCCATGAGAAGAGGATACCAATTGCTCTTCGGCCAGTTGAGTGCTACTAGTGCTAGCTGGCCTTTGAATGATCTTAGCTTGTGTAGAACTTTTAATAGAAGGTTTACTGGGGGAAAGAGATAAATTCTCTCCCATTTGTTCCAGTCCAGAGACATTGCATCGATCGCAACGGCGTTGATGTCTATGTTGGGAGCTACATAACAAGCTAACTTGTGATTGGACTCCGTGGCGAAGAGATCCACCTGGAGATCCGGGATCTGAGTTGTGATCCATTGAAAGGACTTGTTGTCCAGTGACCATTCTGTTTCTAGTGGATTCATCCTGGACAGTGAATCCGCCTACTACATTCCTCAACTCCTTCTAAATGAACTGCTGACAGATGCCAGTGGTTCTTTTCTGCTAGGAGGAATATTGCTATCATTACATGATTCAACTTGTTGGATTTGGAACCTCTCCTGTTGATGCAATGGACTACTGTCATGCTGTCTGAAATTAATCGAATGTGGATCTTCTTGGACGGTTGTAATTTCCTCAATGTCAAGAACACTGCCATTGCTTCCAGTATGTTGATGTGGAATTGACGGAATGTTTCCGACCATGTTCCTTGTACTTTCCTGAGGGAGTATCTCCCCCAACCGTTTCAGTGATGCATCTGTGTGGATGATCAGAGATGGGGGAGGAAATTGCAATGGAACTGATTTGGATAGTGTTACGACCCTTGTTGAGCCGTGATGCAGGTTTGTCTGCACTAAAGGATGTACACTCAGTGTTGTTACAGAGTATCCAGTAAAAGATGGTCAATGGAGACGAAAACACTCAGAAAAAACTCAAACCCATATTCATTAACAAACAAAATAATCAAATTCAACCTTGTGACTGCCAAGGACAAATTCTAGTCCTTAAATAATCCCTTGGGATTCCTAACTACTAAAAACTAAGCCCTAAACAGAGATAGAGAGAAACACATGAATGCAAATACAACAAAATATGCAATATAACTGGCCAGATCAAAATGAATAAAATAACCATTACCTATAACTAAATAGGATGGGAAGGAAGGCAAAGAGTAACAGGGAGAAAACACTTAATCTCCTACCTATGTTAATAATCTAAACTTATAATATAAACAAATATAAAAGCCACGAGGCTGTTAACACCATAAGAATAATTACCAAACTGAACAAAAGGGGCAGGTCAAATTCCAACTTGTATCAAAACAGTTTCATTATAAGATTATATCTATATATATATTACACAAATAATAATAACAAAAAAAAATATCTCCTCACACTCTGAAGGGGAGTCCGTGATCCAGGACTAATAATAAAGGTCTTGCCTTACAGTAGGCCGTGATCCAAATAATTTCAGAACTCTGCTGACAGGGGAGTACAGAAGCACCAGGAAGGAGGAGTCGAGAGGTCCTGCACGACCATACAAAAAGGAACGCTTACCTGGGATCTGTCTCCCTACTTGACTTCTGACGGGCATCAAGGCCCCCACAGCTGCAATAACCAAGGCGTCCTGGAAAAGCAAATGCTTCTAACACCTCAGGAAAACTCTTCCACTGAGGTGGCAGTGAGATAAGTCCGTAGGTGGCACAAATCACCTGCAATACAAGCAGGACGCAACACGCAGGTGGCCAGAAGCGTACCTGCGAAGGACAGCACTCAAAGTACAGCGTACACAACACCGCAGGTGGCCAGATGTGTACCTGCGAAGGGCGGCTCAAAGTACTCCCAAAAGCGTCGATAAAATATATTAAGAGCGGCAGCTGCAGAGCAAAAAAAGGGACAGCCTCTGTAGATAGCCCGAACTGTCTGCCCAAACACTCTCTCTGTCTCTTCTCACCTCCTTCACCGAGGACTCCAGTCACGTACCCAAACGTAAACAAAAAAAAAAGATACAAGTGTTAAAAGGGTAATTCAAAAACTTTAACGAGCGGGGAGGAGGCGCAAAATCACCACACTACAATTTAACTTTCGTAATATATATACAATATAAATTTCCTTAAAAATAAATACTTATATACTAAATGCCTTAATATTAAATGTTAACAAAATCACAAGGTTGACTAAAAAAACTGAAAAATTACGTTAACATCTGATAGATAGGTTCCGTTGCTCCGTCCATGGAAGAAGTCTCTTTTTTAGAACATCTGGAATTTTGGAAACTTTGTCCCTGAATCTGAGATTTGCTCTTGATCTCCAAACCTGATTGATATCCTTTAATCTGGCTTTTAAAAGAACATCCGTCACTGATGCAAATTGAAGGGAGCCTAGGATCCTCTCTTGCTCCCTCCGAGATGACCGTCTGTTTTTGATAAAGCGTTTTGTAGCTTTCACTATTTCTTTGACCTTTTTGGTCGGTAGAGATAGCGTGTGTTGTTCAGGTCCCACTGGATTCCTAAACCATTGGAATCGAGATGATGCCGGAGTTAGTCTGGATTTTTTCTATATTTACTTGGCACCCCAAATATTTTTAGGAATCCAGAACTTTGGTCGTTGACCTTCGACACTCCGCTTCGTTGGTTGCCCATATTAACCAATCGTCCAGGTAGGCTACTAATAGTATTCCTTTCTTCCTCAGTTCCTGAACTACTGCTTCTCCTAGTTTTGTGAACACTCTGGGTGCTACATTGAGTCCGAAGGAGTAAGCTTTCTTGCCTAGTTTGAATCCTAGGTACGGAGAGAAGTTTCTGGCTATTGGGACGTGATAGTACGCGTCTGTAAGATCTATAGAGGTGGTGACGGCCCCACGGGGAAGTAAGGTCCGTACCTGTGAGATTGTCAGCATATGGAACTTGTCGCAATGAATGTAGGAATTCAGCCGAGACAAGTCCAAGATTACCCGTCTTTTGTTTGAGTCCTCTTCTTTGGGACAGTGAACAAACGTGCTTGAATCTTATGCTCTTCACCCCTCTTTTTTTATGGCGTGTTTCTGAAGAAGATCCTTTGTATACTCTAAGAGGTCCTCTGTTGGTATTTGGAAAAAGCTGACTGGAGGGGGAGGGCCTTCTCCCACTTCCAGCCTAGACCTTTCGATATTATACTGTGGGGCCCATGGACTGAAGGTCCATCGGGCCCTGAAATGATACAATCTCCCCCCTACCTGGGAGATTTCACTGGTTGGCTGCTGGTCTGGTTCCTTTCCCGCTCGGAAACCTCTTCCTCTGGCTCCACCTCGTAATCGAGAGCCTCCTCTGGCTCGGCTACTCCCAGCATGTCCTCTATATGGGCGAAAGTTACCCCTTGCCTCATATGTAGGGTTAAATGCTGGGGAAGCCACAACCTGGGATGAGGCGAAGGTTGAGGTTCCGAGGAAGGTTGAACCTAGACATATTGCTGTGTGTTGTTGTCTTTGAAGTGGACGGCACCTGCCTGCACATATCCGTAGGACGTGCCGTATGTAGGGATTATATCTTCTGCCTTCTTCTTTGGCTGTTGATGAGAAGGCGCATCAGGTTGCCGCTTGAAGGGAAGGACCCACCTTACTCTAAGGCTCTGGTTAGCCCTAGAGGCTTCATGCAGAATATTGTTCACCTCCTCTTTGGGGAAGAGGGTTCTCCCCAAATGGAGGAGGGTTTGATGAGTCTATTTTGGTTCATGTTTAGTGGTTGTTCCAGCCCTAAAACATGTTTTCTGCAGGCCCTCCTTGCTACAGCAAAGTCATACAAAATCTGAGGGAAGGCCTGTAGTAGATCTTTCGTCGTACACGAAAGACCTGCTCATCTTCATAGGTGTTCGCCAACAGCTCCGCTGATGTGACGGAGTTGAGGGACCTGGCTAACCTTGTCTTCACCTCAAACTCCGCCTTGATCATATGGTCGGGGAGTTTAGGCAATCTTTCTGAAAACAAGTCAGAAGCACACTCCGGCTCCAATTTACCTGCGGTAAAAGTCGCCGGAGCGTTGTTCCAAGCGTCCAGTCCTGTGGGGTAACAGCAGAAGATGTAGGCTCTGTCTCCCTCAGTACTGCATTGGCTTGTCCTCAATGATTGCTTGCAAGGTTTAGTTCCGCCACCTTAGATGTGCATGGTGACGGAATCCCTTCGGGAGTGACAAAACATCGTGTATTCCCTTAATGTGGTGTCAATTTTGTATTGACACAATTAAGCTCAGAGAGACACCGGGGACCAGGCAGCTTGGGCCTTGCTCTCTAGGGAAGATCACGGTTTCTTTGGGTACTTTGTCTACCCTGACTAGCGCATGTTTCGCTAGTCTGACAAAGCCCGGGAAGGGGAACTGCATCCCTGGTGGGAAGAGTTCAAAGTCCTCGATGGGTCGTGACCCGCATCCCTCGATCGATAGTCAACGCCTCCCTTCGGCGAGGAGGCGTAGGGCCAACCTCCAAGGGTTGTCATTCTCAAAGGAGGAAGCTTTGAAGCATCTGGAACCATCATGGATAGGGCTGGCGTTCTGGAGCGAAGGAGACCGGGAGAGCATCTCCTCGATTGGCTTAATTCTCTCCGTCAATGACGAGAGAGCCTGGTTGGAGACGTCCGTGTTGGCCCGAGGCGTGCTTCTAGCCTCTGATCGATAGCTCCAGTGACTGTGGCTAGCAAGTGTTTTTGTTAAAGTCAACTGGATCGAAGAAACTGTTGCCGCCGCCTTCGATAATGTACCTGTCCCTTGGGCAAGGGAAGGATCTGTGGCAGCAGGGCGCAATGACGGATGAAGTCGACGGCTGTGAAGCCGAAGACAACTCCTTCGCCGCTGGCGGAACAGACTCGTAGCCTTCTTTTTCAAAGATTTCTTGATCTTTGGAATGACTGACAGCATTCCTTTTTGGTGATGGGCTTCGAAAAGCCCTTAAAGGATGGGGAAGAAGCAAGGGAAGGAGAAGGACTAGGGTTGGAGGTCGCTCCACTTACCTCCCCACCTACCTGTTCCTCCGTGATCATGGGTTCGGCGTTGATATTGATCCCCGCCACATCATCCATAAGCTCTGCTGTTCTTCCAAGGTGGTAGCCGTCTCTGCTCTGATAGCTGCGATGAGAGGTCCGGCGATGTCCCTGGCCACTGCGGTCGTCAGTGTGGCCCCCGAAAAGATCATGGCACAAAGATCCGCGTCAAGGACGTATGGTTGACCTTTCGGGACGTTCTTGCCGACCCCCCAACCCACTTGCGGAGGGACGCTCTGGCATCTTGGTACGAGTCGGGTCCGTCTGCAAATAATGTATGAATAGTAGTTGTTCCGTCAAACTATCTAGAAAGCTTATAACTAAACTCTTTAAATATTCGAGGTTAAATCAAAATGATCTTACATGATCGTTCGACATGACATTAACCAAGTCATAACACACGGTGCACGCGTCAGGATGCCAGACCATGTAGTTCTCTAACTGGACGGCGCAGTTGGCGTGGGTTCGGCAGACTACGTGGCCAAAGGAGTTCACCAGCAGTTGCGGGACAACCCTCTGCCTGGCAACGGGCCCACCTGTTTAATGTGAAAATTCTCAATGAGTTTTTTCGCATTGGTTAAAATATCAACGAAATAATTCGTCGTTAAAATACTTTTATTTAGACATCTAGTAATTCATTTCCAGAGCTCAGCAATATGTCAACGAATTATTTCGTTACCGAAATAATTCGCGAAAGATATAAGATATCCATAACCAAATAAACTCGTAAGTTTTAGTGCAATGTTGGCGAAGTATTCCGTCATTAGAATGCTTCATAATCAACACAACACTAGGTATGGATCATATGATCAATATTAGTCTGTTGCTAGATGTCAGCGTAATATTTCGTCTCCGAAATACTCCGTAACGACAACTGATACTCTAGAAAATCTTTACATAAAACTGTCGGCGAAATAAGGTGGTTAGAAAAATTCCGAAACCGACGTAAATACAATAATAAGTAAATATAGACTTAACATAGTAGGCTTATAAACTAAAAATTCTTATAGTATACACTGATAATTCCTTAAAGAGGTATGCCTAATCCTATACGCCGAACTTCGTCGGTGGCGGAGTTGCGAACATCCCGTCTATTATATCGACTAGGAAGCCATTGTATGTTAGATAATGGTATACCTCTAAAGTTGCCGAAGCAAGGAATACATCAGTTGAGGTTCGGCAATACCGAACTTCATGTACAATTACTAAAAATTCTTATAGTATACACTGATAATTCCTAAAGAGGCATGCCTAATCCTATACGCCGAACTTCGTCGGTGGCGGAGATGCGAACATTCCTTCTATATACGACTAGGAAGCCATTGTATTCGATAGATAATGGTATACCTCTAAAGTAGCCGAAGCAAGGAATGCATCAGTTGAAGCACGGCAATACCGAACTTCATGTACAAATACTACGATTATACCCTGCCCCTAAATATTTCATTAATATTTAACTCTGTACGCCGAGGCTCCAGAGATAAAGAAATAATAGCATTAAATGAAATAATAAGAGGAAATGCAGTGGCTCGTGATGTCTGGCTCTACCCCTGGTTGAAGTTGGATACCATTCCTAGGCTATATAGCCTAGGACCTTCGCTAGTTAGCCTTGGCTCGTTGCGATCAAAGGTGGTAACCAACCTGGTCAGGAGGTTATCCAGGTAGGCTAGGCACACAAAAACCATAAACATAGGGTATAAAAATAAAACCACAATAAAATATAGGGTGCATAGGAGAATCTCTAAAACTAGGGTTAATCTACAAAACCTTAAAACGCCTAAAATGCCCAATGTAATGGGAAAAGTACACTCGACCTAGCTAACTACGCCTGTTTATAAAAACTACTCTCTAGGACGAGAAAAAACCGGTAATAAGCATAATAGGCTTATAATTCAAGTTTAAAAGGTGGTTAAGAACCATGTATCCAGTTAAGGATCAAATATGGTTAAGATAAGCCTAGGAACGAGATAGACACGAGCAGACCGAATATAAAATTGCTAGAAATAAGCCAAAACAAAATAAAAAGTAACCGATACCTAATATAATAGGAAATCGCACTAATAAATAAGAAAGTTAAGCCTAAAAATATAATTTGAAAATATGTCGTGCGGAAAATGTTGTTGCTATGCCGACGCGGAAATGGCGGCCCAGCCGATCGCACCCCCAACTTATTTTGAGGGGCTAAGGCCAATGGCATACTTAATTACACAAATTTTTGTAATAAAACCAAATTGGAGTACTCAACTTGGAAGTAGAAGCAGCTTGGGTGTTCATCTCCATTGGAGCACAAAAATATCCACGAAAATAAGGAAAGGGGTGCAGGAATACAGCAACGGTAAGCCGCACGACTCTTACAGGAATGGATTGAAGCACGTGGGTATTAGTAGTAGTGGCGAGCGGGGACGGTTGGTGGTGGGTTTCATTGTAACGGCTCCCACCAACAGGGAGTTTGGAGAGGAACTTTCTAAATGGCAGAAGTCCTGTGGTCTGTGGTAACACAGCGCCCCTATACTTATACCGACACCCTTTGGGTGCTCGCGCTGAGGGTAGTAACTTCAGCTTAAAACCATGTTAGCTTTTTTCTCTGGTATATAAGAGTATTATTTATACTAGAAAAATGAGTTACAGGGATTTTTCATCGGCAGACGCAGGTCGATCCCCAGAAAACGCATAATATGAAAAGGAGCAAATATTAGGAGAATGCGACGTACCCATTTCGGAGATTTGCGGCCGCGAATTGGCGCGCGGAGGGAAAGAAAGTTTTTTTTAAAAATTCACCATTAATCTAAATATTGTGCTAGACACTTCAAATTTGTTTCGAAATGAAGATAAATGACTGTATATTACTAGATTGTAAGAGTTTTAGCTTATAATTGCGTTTTTCGACTATTTCGGTAGAGTCAAAGTTGATCGAACGTGGTTTTTTTCTATTTATCGTGGATTTATATGCAAATATTTCGAAAAAGAGAAAAGCTACAACCTTCAATCATTTATTGTTGTATCTACATGAAATTTCGCACATTTTCATATATAAAGCTTTATGTAACGGCTAATTTTAAATGGTGCAAACATTACGACAATCGCACGAAAAAATTTCAGATTTTTTTCGGAAGAGTTACCGCGCGGACGTAAGGAAAATTTTTTTATTTTTTTATTTTTTTTTTTTTTAAATTCACCATAAATCAAATATTGTGCTAGAGACTTCCAATTTGTTGCAAAATGAAGGTGATGATGAATACTAGAATATAAGAAGAGTTTTAGCTTACAATTGCGTTTTTTTACCATTTCGGTAGAGTCAAAGTTGACCGAAGGTTGAAATTTTGGCACTTATCATTATTATATGAAAATATTTCAAAACTGATAAAAGCTATAACCATGGGTTGTTTTTAGTTGTATTGTGCATGAAATTGCGCACATTTCCATATATAAAAATTTATGTAAAGGCAAATTTAAAATGGTGCAAACATTAGGACAATCGCACGAAAAAATTTATCGGAAGAGTTACTGCATGGACGTAAGGAAAAAGTTTTTTCATAAATTCACCATAAATCAAAATATTGTGCTAGAGATGTCCAATTTATTGCAAAATGAAGGCAAATGATTGATTATTACTAGAATATAAGAGTTTTAGCTTACAATTGCGTTTTTTGACCATTTCGGTAGAGTCAAAGTGACCGAAGGTTGAAATTTTGGCACTTATCATTATTTATATGAAAATATTTAAAACAAAAATGAATAAAAGCTGCAATCATGAGTATTTTTTTTTTTTTTTGCATTTTACACAAAATTGCGCTCATTTCATATATAATACTCCATGTAACGGAATTTTAAAATGGTGCAAAAATTATGTCAAAGTGACAAAAAAAATCTTTGAGATGTGTCACTGATATTTCTTTTTTAGTGCGATAAGAAAGAAATTTGCGCTTGCGCGCCTGCGTAACGATTGTAAACAAAACAACGCTTGATCCTTGAACTCCCAGCATTCCCCAAGGCGCATGATTCAAAAGTTTTCGGCTGGTAGGCCTATACGTATTTTTTTTCGCGAATTTAAAAAAAAACTTTTTTGAGTCAATGTATAATACGTCCAATCGGCATACGGGAGACATTTTGACTCGACGTTTAATACGTCCAATCGGCGTAAGAGGGTTAAGTGTAAACCTTCAAGAGAATACTACTGTTTTTATTTGTACTTTACCTGGTATTGGAATTGTAAACTTCATGGCTGGATTATTGGAAGATTGAGTTCTAGCACAATATGCCAAATTACCAAGATACTATTTTGAAGATGCAATGATTCATTCTGTTCTTTGGTTATTATAAATGCAGTTTTATTTTTTATTTAAATATTATTTTAAATTTGATAAAGTAAATTACATTCAGTTTCTTAGAATTTAGATTGCCATTTCTCATCATACTGTAAAGTATTGTAATTTTATAAGGGGTTGGCCAACCAAGTAAGAATAGACCAATTGAACAAGGACTAAAAGTAAAAGGCAGAAATGAATGCAGCCAGCATCCTCTAGTCCCAGTTACACTGTTGGCGCTTTTACTGTCATCTGTTCCCTTTGGTCTCTTCCTGCTAAAACTTTCCAGCTTTTTGTTAATTTCACATAGCTTCCATTTTCACCAAGCATTCTACAAAAAAGAAAGTTGCCTAAGTAGTCTTCTCAAAACATTTTTTTTGTATTCTTACTCAATATAATTTTTAAACATTACTTATTATATAATTTAGTAACTTTCCAAAAGTAATGCAGAGATAGTTCATTTGTTTTGCACAGTGAAGAGATAAACTTGACGGGAAGGATGAAATTAAAGGAGAATGGTTTCGAACTTATGAACTCTTTCAAGTTCCCATATTTGACTTTTTATTGTTATCACATATTTTACTCTTTATTATTATTATTCATATGCACAATGATATAGTAAGAAAGCACCATTAGCCCTCCTAGTGGGTAAACTAATTTGTTGTCATTTTATCAATTTTCAGAGGTTTCAGATGTTTTTGTTTATGTCTTTGCAATTAATGCCCTCTTTTCATTATTTATAGAAAATTTTACTTCATATTTTTGCCATTGACATGTAAAATGTTCAGTATTTTTAAGCATTGTGCATAATTAATGTAAGACACTGATAATTCATAGTATTTGGGATGAATGTCATCAACTAGAGCAGTAAACGTAAAGATAGGATGTATTTGGCAGAAATAGACGGGCACTTTTTGTGTCATTAGTAGGGATTAGGAGTTTGACCTTCACCTCTGGTGCTAGGAATCTAGGGAGTGATATAATGCATTAATGAAGAAATTCCCTAGTTACTGGATGAAAAGGGAATCATTTAGGTTGAAAAGGCAGCTGGTTAGAGCTGGGCATAAACTGGTTATTTAACCTGTCAGCTTCCTCACCTTTTACCTCACTTCTACCTCTCCCCTCCTATCTCTGCTTCCTATTACCCCTACTGTACCTGTCTTCTGCTCCTTTATGGCTCAAGGAAAAACAATTTGATAAATTAGACCAGGATGTTAAGTCTTATTTTTAAGTCAGTTAGGGGTTTAACCAAATTGTGTTTGGTAAAAAAGTCAGTTCCCATGGTGTACATCCTTTTTGGATACTCCCCATGATGTTCATCTTCCCTCAGCATGCTGGATAGGGAGTTAGAGGCCTGGTTTTACGGAATCTCAAGGCAGGGGGACAGTAGTTTTAAAAGAGTTCTGATAGTAACTCTGCAGCAGCTCATACTTCTCTAATGAGAAGCTCATCTGGTTTAGCATGTGTAGGGGAATACTACCCTAGGGAACAAAATTTTGGTGGTTCTCCTGTGGCAGAGGGAGGAGCAGCGACAAGGTTCAAAGGAGAGACCCGACAGTCCTGCTTCTCTAGATCTCTTGGGCTATGCTGGAACACCAATGCCCAGGGATTAGCTAGTAAAATACCCTAGGGAGGAGACTACAACTTTGCTCTAGCCCTTAGTCTCATATATGGAGTTGATATTAGGTATTACTACTCCGAGATGCTTCTTGGACTCCATTCTATAGTCACAGTTAATGCATGGTGTTTGGCGGAGGTTAATGCTGTGATCTATGGTTGGGAAGTGCCTTATCAAGAGCAGCTTGTGCAAACCTCTTCCCACCATTCCATGCCAGAAGAGGTATTTATACCAAAGGTGCTGGAAGTGACTCCTTTGTTGGCTTTTGAATGAGGCTTTTGGCTGTCAGTTCCTTTCACTATTTTAGAGATTATGACTGAACAGAGTACGTTCACCTCATTCATGTTAGAGACCATCACTACCAGTTTTCTCTTGACCATTTAGTGGTTTGGCCTATGGTTATTGTGCTAATGGTTTGTGGTATTTCTGGCATCTCATCTAGTATATATGATGGCAATCAGGGATGTGGAGAGTAAATTTGGTTCTCATTAAGAGAGAGTTTTGTCTTTTTCTGTTTCTTTTCTGACGCAAGATTCGCCTTTGAGTCGTATCTCACTTTGGATTGACATGTTGTTGGGCTTTTCTCTACAATTACTAATGTGGTGGTTTGGTGGGGCCGGGGGAGGCGGTAAGAGTTGCATGCCCTGGGATTCTTTTTTTCTTCCGTGCTTACAGTAAACCATTGGGTTTTAAGGTGCATCCTGCCAAACCAATAGATTAGCAAAGCTTCCTATGTTTGGAATCTCTCAAAAAATCTGTTCTTTGGTACTTCAAACATGAAGCCCAGCTCCTCCCTCTCAAGTAAAATAAAGATTTGCTCTTTTTACTCCTCCATACTGCCTAGGGAGTATGGAGGAGGGGAGTAGTCAAGAGTGACTATTCTCCTTTGCCATGATGAAGGGTAACCTCTCTCGCCTGTAGTGATGGGTGCAGAGAGCAGAACTGTTTTCCTAGCTACTGTCGGCATTTGCTTTAGGAGTGTGTCCCTCTCCTCTTTGAAACACACAACAGACTCAGTTTCTTTTTCCAAATTTGTGTATACCTTGGTTCTTGGGAAGTGATTTTGGAGAAAAGCACCTTTAGAAGTCTTACAACATTGGTTCCTCAGTTTAATCACTGAGTTCCCTTCTGGGGAACATGACTAGAGATTGGATAACAATGTTGACCTCTCCCCCCAACTGAGTTGTGCCACAAAAATTCCCATTTCCTAGTTATTTTGATAGGCATAATTTGAGTACCATCAAAAAGAGAGAGGACTTCATACTTTCAAGAATTCTAAAGTACAAACACTTTTCAGTACCCATTCTTCATAGTTTTTGGAAGTACTTTGGCTTTGCCTTCGATGGAATTGCCCACCTGTTCATGGTACTGTTTTGGACATGACATAATTTCTGTCTTTAGTTTGGATTTACTTTTTTATTGTTTTAAGGTTATTCACTTATTATGAGACCCTAAGCAAGGAAGTCATAGTGCCTTCATGGGCAAAACTCCTTCAGATCTTGATAAAGTTCTCACATTTTTTTGTCACAAGCAGAGGTTTGTGATCAATTAAGTGAAGTCCAATTTGTTACAAGCACAGGTGAATACCCTGACCTTACGAACACACAACAATAGAAAGGGCTTATTAGATGGCCTGTCTTGTTATCGAGCTTAAGTGAGGTAAGGTGTGGTTCTTTTCCCGGCAGGAACAGCCCTCTTGGCTTTGGCTGGTAGTGCTAAGTCTTCCCGTTGCCATAAGGTATCTCATATCTCTTGAATAAACCTGTTGTCTTCATTTCGTGTCTGATACAGCACAGGAGTGCCAGTTTAGTTTTTCTGGCCACTTTGCTTTTGGTTTTTGAAGTAAATATTAAGGAGGTTGTCACTTTCCTTTGGTAACCAACTATTTTTTGGTGGTTTCCTTACTATCCACCTTCAATATTGCTTTGGTTTCAGAAACATCTGGAGGGGGTGTGCATACCTGGAAAGGGATTTATCTTAGGTGTGTGCCTTTCAGACAAGCTGCAGCATGTTTAACGCTGCAGGTTTTCAGAATGCATGAATGTCTCTTGGTGGTGTGGATGTGTAGTTACACCGCAGTCATGACCTATGTTTCTGATAGGTGAGAGAGGTCTGATATTTTACATCCTTTACCAGAGCTGGTACTCAAGTGATCGGTGTGCATGCCATTTAGTTGTTTGCAATATTTATTCCTTGCAGTAGAATATTATTGCAATTCACTCAGCCCATCAGTCTGAATGCAGGGATGTCCAGGTCTCTGCTCTCCTGAATAGCAGTAAAGTGTCAGGTAGTTTTTTTAATTTTTTAGCGATAATGGAAGTAGGTTGCATCATGTGTAGGACACTGGTTGTGTTTTTTCTCTCCCAGACTTCTTTTAGGAGTGGTAAACAGTGTTTCTCAATCCTCCTCGTTTGCTTGACTCTAGCAGTCTCTTGTTAGCCTCTTGCTGAGGGGTTTTCCTGATCAGCTGTTTCCATGGTCAAAATGCTGTAAGAGCAACCCCGCCATCTTTCTATGACAGCTGCTCTTTCAGTAATTCTGTTTGCTGTAAACTTCCTGCAACATTATGCGGGGGGGTGGAATTCTCCAGCAGTTTCTGTGAGAAAGTGTCATTCCCTACAAAGTAGCAGGGGATTTAGTGTGGTACCAAGTAGTATTTTCAGTGAATGTGCATGAAGGGGAAGAACATTTGTGATTAGTATCACACCAAGAGAATCTCTCTGCTCGAAGTGTATACCCAACAGATTACAGACTCTCCCCTATTACCTTATCCTAGTCAGGTGACTTTCAGTGTCTGGAGTACAGACTGGTGTGACTCTACAGTCTTATAACTGATTGGGTTAAACCAATCACCTTGTCTGTGGAGCCTTTTTCTCAGTAATGAGTTGAATAGTCACAGTCTCTGTGGAACTTTGGTTCCGAGTTATTTTTGTTCTTGGTGCTTTAAGCATTATGAGGCATCTTTTGAGCCTCTGTTCTGGTGTTGGACTGAATCTGTTCTTTCCTATCCTTGGTGTATAATTTGGGAAGTCTAATGGCTAGCTGTATAGCATTTAGCTTTCGGTAAGGCAGGAATTGCTCATTCCATGATTTCTCAGGACTCATCTCTAGGTGAAGAGAGATCAAGTTTCTGTGATTCTTCCCTCTGAACCCAAGGGGAAATCCAGATGAAGTATTACCTTGCCAGTCTGTGCTTTTCAGTACTATTTGAAATTATCCACCTCCAGGGTGTGGAGCATTCATCTTTCATTAGTACTGATTAGTTCGGGAAAAAATTTTCTATGAACTCTATCATAGCTTCATATAGGTTCATGGACCATCATCTCCTATGAGAGGCTGGTCCCTTGCTGTGGGAGGGCTCTCAAAGTCAAGGGCTTTAGTCCGTCCCTCAGTCAATGACTGAGAGGTGTCTTCCACTTTCTCTGTCGTACAAAGGGGAGAGGGGACTAGGTAGAGTTTTATTTGGTATTCAATTCAGGGTTTTTCAAGGATTAAACTGCCCTCCAACTTGAAGTCACCTACATAATAATAATAATAATAATAATAATAATAATAATAAGCTTTATTTCCAATATTTACATTGGCTATTCTGTATCTTACAAAGGATAAAATATATTGCAATGCATGAGTTACATTTCATACTACTCACAGTTCACACAAAAAAAAAACCTGATTTAACATCTTAAAAATACAAAATAGTATGTATAATTTTACTTACATGTGTAAATAGGAAACATTATGATTTAGAAAGTTGCCCTCCAATTGTTACAATTCTGGAAATGCAGTATAAAGCGTTATCAACCTATCGGCAAAAAATGTTTCTTTAGAGCTGATTTGAAAGAATTGATATTAACTGTTGATTTTATAGCTGTTGGCAGCTTATTCCAAGCTAAAGGACCCTGTACAGTGAACGATCTTTTACCCAGCTCGGTATTTGTCCTTGGCACGCAAAGGTCGTTGCTATTTCTTGTTGTCCTGTCACTTCTAAATCCAACTAATGTCAGAGGAAAAATCCATGTTGGTAATAAATTATTCAATATTTTATAAATTAACAGACATAAGTCATACTGTATTCTTTGTTCTATATTTAGCCATTCTAATTCCCTTAAAATTGGGGTTACATGATCGTATTTCTTTGCCTTCCCATCAGTCACTTTTGCCGCAAAGTTTTGGAGTTTTTGTATTCGATGTTGTTGTTGTTTAGACGTAGTGCCCCATACCTTCAAACAGTAGTTTACTATGCTTAACGCAAGCGACTGAACAACCATTTTGCGCATTTCATGATCAAATCTGTCTTTTTTATTCTGTTGATATAAATTAGTGTTCCATTCACTTTCCTACTAACTTCGTTTATATGAGCATCAAAACACATGTACTGATCAAAAGTAAATTCCAAGGTTTTTTACATGGTCACTTTTTCTAATAGCATGGCCATTGAAATTTATAACTATATTATCAGGAATTGAGAAATGTACTGTCTTGAGCCAAGGAAAATATACTGACGTTTTTGATTACGGAGTTTACATTTAATCCATTAGTTTGGAAATAATATTTAGCATTTTCTAAGATACTTTCGCTCTTGAAATTAACATTTGTAATTCTTCTATGGTTCCGGTGATTAGGATTTGACTGTCATCTGCATACTGTATTAAGAGACAATCCTGTAATGAAGTAGACATATCATTGATATAGATTAAGAAAAGAATTGGTCCTAATATTGATCCTTGTGGAACCCCAAATTGTACTGGCTTAGAGGAAGAAATTTACATCGTCTATTCTTACTGACTGATACCGATTTTCCAAATAATTTTTGAACCAAAACGGGTCGTTTTTAGTTTTATACATTTACTACGTAGGATATCATGGCTAACGCTATCAAATGCTTTAGAGAGATCTAACAATATAGAAAAAGAGAGATCTTTTTTTCCCGTCTATGTTACTATAAATTTTCTCTGTGAGCTTCATGAGTGCGGTTTCGGTGGATAGATGTGGTCTAAAACCATGTTGGGTTTGTGATAATAAGTTATTTTTTCTTCAAGATATTGCATGAGCTGAACTGCAACTATTTTTCTAATATCTTAGATAAGACTGGTAGAAGTGATATAGGGCGATAATTTTTCGACTGCATCTGGGTCACCGTTCTTGAAAAATGGTATTACATGCGATAGTTTCCAGTCGGTGGGGTAGAGGCCAGTGACAATGGAGGTGTTTACTATAACGGTTAGGTAAAAACTTATCACGGGTAAGGCATCTCGTATGAAACGGAGAGAGATACCATCAGATCCAAACGCCTTTGAGTCATTCAAATCCCTCACAACCAAGACAACTGGTATCTACGTCAACGGGTTGCGGTCTGTAAAAGGTTATTCGCGATACCTTGAGGTATAATAGTATCTATAGTGGGCAGAGTATTATTTGCATTGAGGATCTGTTGAGAATTTTCGAAGGCCAGTCGACCTACATTTGCAAAATATTCGTTAAATTCTTCTGCTTTATCTTTCTTATCTTTATAATCATGGATGCTTACGTTACTATTTGTGGCAGGGATCCATTTCATGAACAATTTCCCATTTAGTAGACAAATTACCACGACAGTTTTTAAACTTATCTTTAAAATGTTCTGCCTTCTTTGTTTTAATAAGTTGATCAATTCGTTTTTTATGGTTTTTATAAGTATTTCTTAATTCTAAGTTTAATGTATCCCTTTTGACTCTTTCATGCAATTCGTCTCTTGCTTTCATTTGTATTTTAAGGTCATGGCTTATCCAAGGAGCCGGGGGCGGGTAATTACTTTCGTTACACAAGGGGCACACTCATTTAAACTCCTCACAAAAACACTAGTAAATATAGAAACTTGGATATTTACATATCTGTATTTAAAATTTTATTAAGGTTAGGGGTTTCTATTTTTAACAGGCTATCACAGAACGTATTCTGATTATAGTGTCTTAAACTACGAAATGTTCTAGTTACAGGCTGCCTTTTGGTTTTGAAATATCTATTTGTAGTGTTACCAACTCATGGTCAGCGCGGACAAGGACTACTTCAGCTTGGGAAATAATTTTGGTTTGTTTGTGATGACAACATCTAGCATGATGAGCTTGTGGGTTGTAATTCTTGTAGTTTATTAATTGCCTGGTGTAGGTTCAATTGGCGCACAATTTTACCCAGTTTACTATTAGCAGATAATAAATCATCATTAACATCCCCTAGTATAAAAATTGGCTTTCCACGTAAGGAAACAACTTTAAAAACAGCCTTAATGTAGTCGAAAGAGGAGACTAAAGCTTTGGGATGGCGGTAAACACACCCTAAAATGAATGATGGGAGCTTTTTATGTTGTACAGTTATCCAGACATCCTCCACTCCTACTACTTTATCAACATTTAGGGTCATTCTATTAACTTTTAAATCGTCTCGAACATAGATACAAGTTCCTCCTCCTCTTCCCTGGTCGCAACGATAGATATTAAAATTTGAAATGTTTACAAAATTGTCTCGGATACCCGCATCTAGCCAATGTTTCACTTATACATAAAATGTCTATTTTTCTTTCTTTTATTAACAATTCCACTTCATCAAAGTTCGATAATAAGGACTGAGCATTATATGTTCTATAGTTAGCAGGTTTCCACATCCCTCTCTGCGATAGCGATCTTCACTGTACCTTCTGCAGTGCCATCTTCCTGGTCGTTATCCTATAGATCATAGCGAGGGCATAATCGACTCTTATGGCCTAAACCATGGCAGCTACTGCATCTAATTCTGTGGTCGTAATAACATGATCTTTGATTATGATTGTATTCACCACAGTTATAACATCCAGGGCGGGACTGATAACGTTGATTTTGCACGTAGTTTTTGCCATCATCTCTACGATACTTCCTGAATGTTCCATTCCCTCCACGCTGGTCTTCCCTGTAGTTAGTATGATCCCGAATTGTGGTCTGCCCTGAATTCCATCGTTGTCCAGTAACTGATTCCCTACGTGTATTCATGATACGAGGGCGTGCTAGCAGATGAATAGCATTACGTTCTGATTTTGTTTCTATCCACGTATGTGATCTTTTAACGTCCTTCCAATTATCACAGAGCTTAAAATGCTGGCATTTCTTGCTAAGAGACTCGAGTAGTCTAATTGCACCACACCTATTCAAGAAAATTCCAGGGTTTTCATTGGTCTGGTGAAAACACATTCGTCTGTTTCTCCAGTAGCTAGCTTAAAAGATGACTCACAGTGTATGTCTAATAATACCATTGCCTAAACACCATTCACTTAATTGGTTATTATGGTAGTTAATCAATTCCTGATATTCGTTCTTCGCGAAGGTTCGCGGAAACAGCTGACATATGTTTGATTTCCATATTTTCATTAACGTTCCTTAAGCTCCATAACGAGACTACTTAAATTATCCAGGATGTTTGATGATGATGTATCATCCAAGACATCGTAGATACCACACACTAAAAATGCATCTTGCAG
Organism: Macrobrachium nipponense; assembly: GCF_015104395.2. Taxonomy (NCBI): domain Eukaryota; kingdom Metazoa; phylum Arthropoda; class Malacostraca; order Decapoda; family Palaemonidae; genus Macrobrachium; species Macrobrachium nipponense. The sequence goes on from NC_061089.1 coordinate 12,926,218, forward strand.
GTGCCCAGTTTAGCTCTTCAGTTACCCAACTCCGTATAAGGTCTATATTGGCACCTCTTATTGTTCTTATAAAAGTTTTTTCGCCAAGATCGGTTGAGCGTATGTCGCATAAGTTTGTATCACCCAGTAGTAGTGTACCATCTTCCTCCTGTGCTGTAGTTCCTGATGAAGGATTATGTAAAGTTACTCCCCTCTCTGTTTGTATATACTCTTCGATGTTGGTTAGACGATCATTCAATCTATTTATAGTGACGTTAGCAGACTTCAAAAGTTCATTTAACTCTTTGATTTGTGAAGTTTTCTGGCTAAGATCTTCTTAAGGGTAGATAATTCCTCTTTAGTTTTAGAGTAGCCTCATTTTCAGTCAGGGATGACTGTGATATTCGAGGAACATGCGTTTCCTCTTCTCTCGTAGGATGAGTTTGTTTATAGTTTTTCATGATAAGGTCGATTAATTTTTCCTTAGATACCCATATTTTGTTCAATCCTAACTTACGGCAATGCTTTTGTAGTTCTGGTTTCGTAAAATTTTCGTTCAAGAAATCCCAAGATGGGCGTTCAAGGCTAGGTGGTAGAGGAGTAGAAGATTCGCTGTCCATCGTTCTTTTCTCTTCTCTTTCTCTCTAGTTTGTGATGACGATGACTAGAAAAGTGAACGATATGTAAAGGAACAGCCTCATATACTACGTCATAAGGGTTCAGTGCGCATGCGCAAACTTGGAAAATTTTGAACAGGAGTCCTCTTTCCTGTTAGGTACTATTCTATAAGCATAAAATGCTCCAATATTGCGCTAGCATATACCACAATGTCACTGATATCACAATCACTAGTAGTTTAACTATGATGAACACCAGAGATAAGTCTTGATCTGCAGTAAATACCACACAAAACGTGAGCAAAAACAGAGCGTTGGATTTGTGCCTTCCAAGTAAACAGGAGACATCATGAGTCTGAATTTTTTCTTACTTGCGTAATCCCTTCTTGCTTTAGGAGGGGCAGTCAGGCCCAGGGCCCAATTCCTATAGCCAACCATTTCACCGGACTGGTAGTAGGTTCAAGAATATGACGTCCCCAGCTTGCAAGGCAGCCATGATCATGGGAATTTTGTGGTGTTTCTAAACTCCAGTCAGTTGTGGGGACTGAAGTCAAACCTAAGGAATAGTTTCCCTACGTAAAAGGGGATGGTTAATATTCCCATAGGAACAAATAAAACATTTTGAATAACAGTATGTAGGTTTCCAAGTTTTACAAACCAAAGCCTTTGATCTTGAGTCCTTTGAGTTCCTGTGGTCAAAGGAAAAGGGAGTGCAACATTTGGTGAGTGAAGGATACTCCCCCATGCACTCCTTCCTCTCTACCTGTTAACCACCTTTTTACTAAGTTTCAACTGGTATCCAGCTCATGCTCAAAGATACTCCTATACATATAAAAGGCTGTGGTTTGTATACCTAGGAAAAATACAAATTTTTATTCAAAGTTTGTTATACTATAGTACTGCATTAAATAAATGTCATTAAAAATAATCTACCACACACACACACACACACACACACACACACACACACACACACACACACACACACACACACACACACACACACACACACACAGAGAGAGAGAGAGAGGTGTATATAAAATGCTAACATTTAAATGATTTCTCAATTAAAACACTAACATTAAAGTTATTTCCTAAATATATTCCATATATGTAGCATACCATTTTCCTATTTTCTTTTCATTCTGCTTGTGACTTAGCACTTGAAAATTCATTGTCACTGTCAGAGTTATCTAGAGGAAATGGAGGAGTGGGACCGAAATGTTATGAAATTATTTCTGCTATTCCCAAGTGGATCTTTTATTCTCTTGTAAATTATAGAAGAGTTTTCATTATTATTCAGAAGATGAAACCTATTCTTATGGAACAAGCCAACAGGGGCCCTTGACTTGAAATTCAAGCTTCCAAAGAATATGGTTCATTAGGAAGAAAAGATGAGGCAAAGGTGTTAAGTGGTGCACCAATTTTATATGGTGCGGTTTTTTTGTAAGGTAGAGTATATATGATCACTTACCTGCTTCTTTTTCTTGATAATGCGTTCTGCAGTCTGGTTTTTAACTTTATGTTTCTTCTTAATCTTAGTTCTGGATTAGTAATCTTTGTAGTCTTAGTCTTAGTCTCTCAGTGAGAAGTTTGAATGAGACAAACAGCAGAGTTTCTTTCTTTACTGTGCAAAGAATTAGAGTTACAAGTACAACTACAAAACATATAAATCTATTATTGGACTCTGGCAATATTTCTGCTTTTGTACTCAATGATGGGTGCCAGTCCTCTCTGGTTTCTTCTGTCCTTCTCAAATTGAGCCACCCTCAATTCGAATTTGGCCACCCCCCCTCCTTAGGTGGTGTAGATCTTGGTTCTCAGCCCAACTGAATTCTTGATTCCTGGAGTGGTGTTTCCTTATCTTTTCCCCATCGCCTTTTAGGTAGGGTTAACATGTTAATTCCTCCTTTTCCAGGCGGAGTCAATAATTTAATATGTTAATGCCTCCTCCGGGAGGTGGAGCTGAATTCTTGCTAGAAGCTGAGTAACTTTGGTGCAAGGTCACAGGTCAAAGATTTTATGACGGTCTTAAGATTTTAATTGCGATGGTGTCATGGTTCAACTTCCTGTGACTAAGGTTTTGTTGATCAAATTCTGGCTCATACACCAAACTCAATTCTCTCTCTTTTCCTCTTTTTCTCTTTCTTGTTATTTTCACTATACATACTGCTCTGATTATTCTCTCTCCGTCTCTTTCTCTTTCTCATTATTTTCATGTTACTTTGAATATTCTCTCTCTCTCTGTTTTTACGCTACCCTATCTGCTATTATTTCTTATAGCTATCATTACATCACTCAGTCACCTAGCAAACATTGTCTTTAATGTTTAACATATACAGGCAGTCCCCGGATTACGACGGTCTCGGCTTACGACGTTCCGAGGTTACGACGCTTGTCAATTATTATTCATCAGACATTATTTCCAGGGTTACGACGCATGTTCCAGGGTTACGACGCCTACAAGGCTCATCTGGCAGATGAAAATATGACACCAGAAATGCAAAAAAAAAATCAATATTTGAAGGTTTTTTTTTTATGAAAAATGCCATAAGAATGCAGTTTTACATAGTTTTCAATGCACCCAAAGCATTAAAAAGTAAGGTTTTGTTTTCTTAGGATGTTTGACGATGTTCCGCTTACGGCGATTTTCGGTTTACGACGCGTCTCAAGAATGGAACCCCCGTCGTAACCCGCGGACCGCCTGTATATATATATATTATATAATATATATATTATATATATATATATATATATATATATATATATATGTATATATGACAAAAAATTATTAAAGAGTACAACAAAATACGTATACTACTGATAGATATGAATCCTTGCCACTTGTCAAAGTCTCTGTCTAGATATACAATTCCATTTTCAAACTAACTTTTTTTTTCCCCCTTTCAGGAATGTTGACCCTCCTATTTGGTATGATACTGATGTGAAGCTTTTTGAAATTCAAAGAGTGTAAGGTAATACATTTATGAAAATACACTTTCTCCGATTTGAATCTCTTGTATTCGGCAATTATCAACAAAACTACTGAATAGTTTGGGTGAATTTTTTTAGAAATTTATGTTTTAAACTTATACTATGTAAGATAAACCTCCATTTTAGTACATTATTTACCCATTTAAAGAAAGATTTTTTTAAATTAAATATATTACTGACGTGAACATCAAACATTTCTTTTTTGTGCTCGATTAAGTCCTTTATATGGCTGTCACAATGGCTGTGTGTAGTGTGAAGTCATTCTGTAAGATTTTCACTGAATCTGAAGTTTTAAGTTTGCAGAAAACTTATGAAGCATTGTGTCCTGATGCTAATAGTCACTGTGTAAACAAACTGAAATAAAACGTATGAGAGCATTTGAAAAACTAGGCTTAAAGTCCTTCATCATATCAATTGGATCTGAGAAATTTTGCTGTACATTAGCATTAGTTCTTGTTAGATAGATTATGCTGTCATGTAGCTAGACATTGAAATGAAGGATATTTGTTTATGCTTTAGAAGACATGTTAATATTCATACAGTTTTTTTTTATTCATTTTATAACATGTTTTTTATTAACCTGAAGATAATGCCATGGCCGTAAATGGATCTTGCATTGTTAAATTTAAGAAATGTGAGTTTTTATTGTAAAAGGCAGCAGACATTGGTTCAATGCGCTAGACCATTTTGGTAACAGAGAGCTTGATAAGTTTTGGTAATAGAGAGCTTGATAAGTTTTGCAAGATTTTTAGTTTTTTTTTTTTCCATTTTCTTGAATCGTTCCTATTTTCTGTTCATTTATTCAGTTGTATACCTTTTCAGACCCCTAATGCCTTTTTTGTGTGGGTGCTAAGGTACTTGAGTAATGCTGAAGATAGTTATCTTTGGTAGCTTGGTTATATCACACAACCCTATGTAATATGCTCTCATTATGTATACTTATTTTGTACACATTGGGTAAAGCACTAGATTTTCCCCTCATGAAAAACTTACTTTAACAACTAAACTTATTATATACAAGTAATAAGCCACAAATAATTCAGGTTAATACATACAATAAGTTATGTGGATATTCACTTAATTTTAAGTAAGTTTATAATTGAGCCCTGTTGCATTTAAAGATGCCAGAAAATGCACAGGCGAATGGAGAGAGTTTAGTTTAATTTGAACCGTACAGAGGAGAATCTAAGAAACACATTATGATGCTAACAAATGTTTTTATAAGTCACTAATTTCACCAATTATTAAAACAGTGACAAATGAAAAGGTTGCCCCTACTGACATACCAAAAATTAAAGTTTTTAAGACAGTAGTTCTTAAGAGAATTTATTGTTTGATGTACAGTATTGTTTCATGTTATGAAGTGAACAAAATATGGTTTGTTTTGCGTATACAACAAACAATTTGTGGTAATGGTTCATCCCTTGAAAAGTAGTCTAGAAAAGCAGTGAGTGGCTTCAAGTTCATTTTTAATTCTGCAGGAAACCACTGTCGTTGAAACATTGCTGTATTGTAATGATGTAATGCTTCTTTTTTGAAGGCTGTACTATGTATACCTGTAATTTTATTTAAGATTTAGTTTTTGTATTTTTATATTGTGTTTTAGGTTAGAAAATTTACAGTGCAATTCAGTATTTATGGTGAGAATTAATATTCAGTTCAAGCTGAACCCACTTTCTTCTGTTGTTATTATGTCCATACCATTTACCTGGTAGTTTATAGTAATGGAGGAAATGCGTTTGCTCTAGACTTTTAATTTTAGTGTTAATAAAGTACTCAACTTACTAAGAATGATCCTGTTTCCTTGAAAAGAATAACTAAAGTACTGCATTTATATATTTGCAGATATTACTTCTTTTTACTACCTTATATTTTTGCCAGTATATTCCTATTAGACAGTCTAGATTAAGGCATAACGTGTATTAATTTAAGAGTATCCTTTTTTCATGTGCAATTACCTATTATCCAATTTTTATCTAGGTGATGTTTCAATACTGATCCCAAGGAGTAGGTGTATGTTTATTTTAGAATCTTGAATTTTCAGTACTTACAGCAGTGACTTTATATAACCAGTCTTGTCACCATTATTTTGGTGAAAGCTATTAGATTGTAGAAAGATGTTATTTCTATATTTTGTATTAATGAAATACATACAGTACATTCCTTATCATGTCCTTGAATAGTTTTTAAAATATTTTAGCATTAGATGTTCCCTGATTTTTCTTCATAACTAGAGTTAATCAATTTTGTAGTGTATTTAGTTAATTTTACAATGAGTGGTAAGTGTCCAGATTGATTAAGTCATTGGAAAAATAACAGCACTATGGTTTTCACTCTTGGTTGTCCAGTGTTTGTTCAGTAGATGATGGCACCATTAACATTTTAATATTTTGGGCTGCTTCTGACCCATGGGTGTGTCATGATGTATATAAAGGTTTTTTCACTAAGGTGGAGGGACTGTCATTGGCCCGAAGGCTACTGTAATACTGTAAAGGATACCATAATCTTTATATATTGGTACAATGCTGTAAATTTAAGTGGGCTGTTTGATGAAGCCAGAAGTATAATGTACCATTTCTGTGTTTTATTGTTTAAAAAAGTTATAGGTAATGGATTCATAGGTAGATATGTAACAGTTATGGTCTCATTATTCTTGATATCATGATTGTTGCCACTAGATTTTGTGTGTACAGTATTTGCCAAGAAATGTCAAGTGAGGGTGTAGAAATTTAGTTTTAGTGAGTTTGGAAAAATTCGTTCGTATAATTACTCATCAGTTAATCTGAAAGAAGATTTTGTGTATAAATTTGCCTATTTTTTGTATTACACATGGGTCTCTTCCTGGCAGGAATCTCTTTTGCTAATACTTACTATAGAAATATTATTTTCACTGAACAGTGGCTTTGTTAGCCTAATGAACATAATGAATTTGCTTCTCAGATTCCTTGTAAGGTTGTGAACAAGTCCTTTTACGTCTTGGTGAGAGGCTTCGAAAAATTATATGGTAACAGTGTTTACTAAGGGGGAGGGCTCTTTCTTTGGCAGCACAAGTTCCATTAATCAGCTCTAGAGTTCTTTAGTGGGAGGAGTCTTAAGACATGGTTGGAGTGAGACACACACACACACACGACGTTGCTGATAAATAAAAAAGAAACACAACTAGGGATAGAAAAAATTCCACAACGAAGAATAGAAAGTGAGGAAGGATTCCCAAACTTGGTGCAGACTTAACCGTTCCCATATAGTAAAGTTAATTAGTTTGCCAATGATGACAGTTATTTATATTTATAGGTTTCACGTATTCATGGTTGGGCTTGTATTCCCTATTGAAGAATATACTGTAGAGGTTATTCTCTACATGTTGTTCATTACAATGACAAATTATTACATGTTATGTTATGAATAAATGCATAATTTTCTACTTGGCTTACATTTTCTAATATTAATTGTAATAAAAGTTTCAATATCATCTGGACAGAAATTCCTTTCATTGTCATCATCATTTGTGAGAGGATAACTAAGAGACGGACGTCTTTATTGTTAAACAACCACTTCAGCCATTTACTTGTCCATTGTGAAAAAGGGCTATTTGGTGTATGCAGTTGGATGAGAGTGTCTTAGGGTTCTCTCTGTAAAGAATTTTCAAAGAAATCAGTGCTATATTAGTATTAGGATAAACACTAAAAACACACAAACATAAAACATAAACAAGAAAATCTTTTAAGTAGAGCTGTTTGTTAGCCATACACACTATTCATGAGCAGTTCTACCTTGCATCCACTCATCGAAGTCTTACCTAGCCCACCTTAACCCAACCAATTTCCAACCAATTTCAGTAGCAGCAACGTTAGGCTTAGGACATGGTACAACAAAATCAAAAAAGCCTGTCAGATTGAATCACATTTTGGAATTCCAGTATCTGTAAGATTGGTTAAGAACAATAACACCATCTCTCTCTGTCTCTCTCTCTCATGTCTAACAATAATGCCATTCCCCCCCCTCCAAAAAAATGTAGTTAGGCAGGATTAGAGGGTCTTAATGTCATATCAAAACTGCATACTTAGCATAGTGGTATTTCTACATGACATCGTGTCACTTGCATTAGTGTGATATTCAATCAAGTGGTTATACTTCTCTTTGTAGTTATCTATTATATAGTAATTGCAGAAAACACACTGCAACCGATACTGTAAACAGATAAGCACTTGGCTCACTTGATAGGTTTATGATGTCCATGATTTTTGCCAATACCAAAATAACTTTAAAATTTTGATAAATTTTAAGTAATGTCTAATGAATATGACTGATATATTGTAATAGAAATTTTGGTAATGTTAATGCCATAGTTGAAAGTTAAATGGAATCTTAATAAACAAATTTCTGTTAAAAGTGAGTCGGAAATCTTAGTTACAGTGACATAACTTGTTCAGAATGCGTGTCCCCCCACCCATCCTAAAGACTCTTCTCACTAAAACAACTCTAGAGTTGATTGGTGGAACTTGCTAACAGAGAAAGAGTCCTCCCCTTTAGTAACACTTGCCATATAATTTTTTGAAGCCTCTAACGAAGGCATAACAGATGAACTTGTTTGCAGCTGTACCTATAGTATAATAATCAATGTGTCAGAAATTTCCATGACATTTGAACTTCAATATTACCCTGAAACTCTGAAGTCATCTGTATAATTAGTACCATTAAACTTAACTGAAAATTTTCTGTCATTATTGTTGCTGATGATCTCATCTCCATTGCCATTTATGATCTTAGTAAAAGCTTTTAGTGTAATTTGAAAACTAACTTTCTGAAAGGCATACTGCATGTAGATCTTTTGCAATTCCAACCTGTAAAGACCTTTACAGCTTCACAGATTTTATCCCTTAAAGCAGTTGTCCCATCCAAAGCAAAGTTTAAAAGCTTCACATGTGGAATGTGAGTGTATGCCAAATGAATGGTGAGTTGAAGTGGAGATACTGTACCTCCATTGAGATTTTACCAGTAACATATACAGGCATATTCACAACTTATATATCTACTCCATGTTAGCAAGTAAGTTGGGTGTAATAATATCTTGGTGTTCTTGAGGGTGACAAAAATTCAGGATTACAAATGTGCTGTATAAGTTATTCTAACAAGTTTTTCCCATATTAGAATTAATTTAATGCACCAGACCTTTATGTAGCAGTTATTCATTATGCAGAATGGGAGTGACTTTGTCTTTGAAAAATGTGATGTAAATTACAAAAATGTTTTTGTATAAATTTTTTCATGTCTTATTGTATTTTCTTAAAAATGCTATTCTTTTCAGTACCGTATATGTCTTTTTGTACAGTAGATTCTTAGAAAAGTACAGAATTCATAATGCTATGTTTAATATATTTTTGAATTCTAAAATGGGTGATCTAATGTAACCAAAGAAGTTAATTCTTGTATATTTTATATAATGTAATAATGAAAAAACAGCACAAATATTTATGATCTATGCACCTAATTTCGGTTTTTAGAAGTTCATGATTAGGTTTTGTTAGTAACCATATACCTATACAAAATGAGTATTGTTTCTCTAGTCTGAAATCCGTGATATCCTCATTTTTCTGGATCTCATCAAAAATTGACAGTAGTTCATAGTTTTGCAGTTTTTTCATGTTTATGTTCATCATTGTTTAAATATAAGTGTACTGCAATTCTACTTTTAAACTGTGAAGAGTACTATCCATATCACTGCACATATACCATAATTGAATTGAGTATTTTGTAAAACAGTGCTGTTACTGTATTTTTAAGAGATTTACGTGCTGAAAGAGTTTCATGGATTTTGTAGATTTTTGGTATAGTATTATATTCATGCATTTTTACTGGTCTCTGTTATTAGACTTGTAAAAATGAATATATTTATTCATAATGATGTTATTTTGACAGCTTAATCTAGTCCTAAAGGGTAGTTCTTTGTAGATGTAAAAACTAAGTTTTGCAATTCACCATAATTATTCTGCTGTAATGGTGCGTCTGGCAACAAGAGAATCCAGTTTGATTGATAATTGGTGTTTTAAGGCTTCTTATCACCAGATATTTGATATTTGTTTCTTCAATTCTTACCAGAAATATTTAGGATAATTAGGACATCAATTGGGGTAGTGTATGTAGCTTGAAATGCTTTGTGAATGTGATAGGGATATTATTCTGGTATTATCAGTGGTTCAGTTTACGTAGTTTGCTTCCTCTGTATTAAAACTCTCTCTTTATATTCCAATGAGTTTATTTACTTCCAGGATGGTTGTAAAATCTATAGTATTCAAACTGAGATTAGAAAACATCATTTGTTTATTCATTTAACACTCAGTGCCATCTAGTGATATTTTATATTCCTCTAATAATCTTATGTAAGTGTTAAATAAAAAAAAAAAGCAAACATTAAGGAATCAAAGTTTTATAAAATTTTGAAATTATGCCCATCAAAAGACTGTAGACCAAAATTCGGTAAGTTCTCGGTTACCTTTTTCCTTTAATTGTAGTTTATTTTGATATTTTTGTTACAAGTGTTATACAGTATATAAATATTAATGTTTTCCAAGTCAACTATTTTAAATCTTTTAGGTAACTCCTACTAACAGATGAGTGTGTTGTATAATATGAGGGCCTAATGTCTTTTATATTTTAATCATACTCAGTTGTGATAAGTAATACACATTATGTTATAAGTAATATATGTACGTATGTATGAGGGGATATGTAATATATGTACGTATGCATGAGGGGATGCATAATCATAAGAAAGAATATGAATAAAACAAAAGTGGAGAGTTTGACTCACGGTTTGAAGTAGATGTTTAAAATAGAATGGGGGCCATGTCGTGGTGGCCTTTTTCCCTAATTGAAATCACTGTTTTTAATGAGCCTTTTTCAATGGCTTATTTCATAATTTGTTTTATCAGTTTCTATACGAGCAGATGCCATTTGGCATATGCTTAATGGATAGATAATCTTCTTGATTCCAACCTTCCCTATTATCTGGGCTGTTACATAAGAGTATCTGACTGCCTGCTTTCTCATCTTCATTGTCAAATATGCTTTAATCACCACAAATTTCTCTATTATGGATTCTGCTTTTACTGGCCTCATCAGTGCCACAGAAAGAATTAAGGCTTATGAAAAACTATAGATTATTTTGCTTTGAAATTATAATGACTATCTTAAAGTAACAGATATTGTTCCAGTGAAATATCTGAAAAATGCTAGGTGAAAATTGTATGTTTAAGGAAATAATAAATATATGTTGCTATATAACTATTTTCATTTACCATATAAGGGGATTTGAATCTTTGGAAATGGTAGTTTTATATAAGTAACTAACTTACCAAGTAATTACGTATATAGCTACAGTTTCCACTCAAACAGCATCTCATATTAAATATTTCATGTGTAGCACTTCAATATAGTTTGTGTAAGTGACAGCCTATCCCACTAATGGAATATTGGAATGACCTAGCAGACAATCTTCATTCGTTTCCTGCTGCCCGTGGTGGCAACACATGGTCTGGCAGTAGCTTTATTCATTATTTTCTGGTTATTTTACTAGATTCCAATGGAGGCTTCTTTAAATCAACCATCATTTATAGTTTGTCTACTGGTTAGGCTACTTACTGGTGGCACCGATTATAGTTTTACTAAAAGTAATTCTCAGATGTTAAGACATTACATTACAATTTAAAAGAAAATTATGTTAAACCTTTTTCATTTAGCCATAACCTTTGTAATTTATGAATTGTTTTCAGCTTTTAACTACTAGTGAGCTGTCGATAATAGTTTTGCTTAAAAGTAATTCTCGGATGTTACAGCATTGCATCATAAAGTAATTGGTATATGTTACACTTTTTCATTAGGCATTAACTTTTCAAATTCGTGAATTGATTTCCGACCATAGGCCATTGGCGAGATGCCAATAATGGTTTTACCTTAGTGTTTTTTTCAGATGATACAACATTATATTATTATCTGTTTTAGATCATAACGTTGACAATTTATGATTTGTTTATAGTCCTCAGGCTTTACACAAGCCACTGATAATTGCATTGGAAATAATTATTGAGTATTTTGTCATTTCATTATGCCTGTAACTTTTGCAATTATGATTTATTTACTGGAAATATGCTTCCTGTAAGCCTCCGGTAGATAAATTTTGACCTAACATTCACATCTTCCTTTGCAAAAGAACTGAAAATTGTTAAGGCAGAAAGTAGTAAGGAGAGAATTGGGTGTTTTGTTAGCTGCTACGAGTAGGCGTTCTCATTAGTCGAGTATCAGCATGTGCTGCAAAGCTACTAGCTTGCTGGCTCTGATTTAGAGTGGCAGCAATGCCTGCACCCTCTCTCATGCGCACAGTGCTGGGATGACCACTCTGGCACCAATTTTCTCTTTCAACTTGCTCCTGTACCTGGCTCCCTTGCTTCCTTTTCATACCTTTGCCAGTCGTTTGTCTTGGTTAACAGATGTTAAACTTTGTAATAGTGAATTGTAGTGCAGTGGAGGAAGTGGCTACTTGTTCCCTCAATGCTCCTAGACAAAGGTCCCTGTCAAACTCCCCTGCACCTGGGAGGAGGCATACTGGATGTTCAAGGATAGTTGGGGGTACACTTGGGATAGTCACCCATTGGAAAGGCATCTTACTGGCCTTATCGGATCTCCAAAACCTTGTCCCTGTCAGAATCCCCTAAACCTGGGAGGAGGCATACTATCAGTCCATGGGAGTTTGTGGGGGTTTTGCCCCCACAATCAAGCCTGGTGTTCGCAGGTCTTGACAGACAGCCATTTGAAGGGTGTCCTTAAGGATGTGCATTCTTTGTCCTCTTGTGATATGAATCCCAGTATGAACAGGGATCACACTCAAGTAGTGTTGATGGCACTTTTTGGTTGTATTTTGCCCGTTGAAAAGGCAGATCTTCCAGTTGTCGAGCACCAGTATTTAGTGTCAGAGCACTGAGCTCCCAGGTGTCCAAGCGTCCCATGTCCAAGCATCCAGTTGTTGTAGTGCCAAGGTGTTAGAGCGCCCAGTGCCCAAGCCTAGTGTCCACCTGTATATGTACTTCTTTGGATCTAAAGTGATTATTGTAATCAGACAATGAAGTGATGCATATAAGAAATTTGAACCTAGAACAAATTGTAATTTAGGCAAGAGAGCATTTGTACATTGTGCACCAAGACTGTACAACAATGCTGCATGAAGTGAAGATCATACAAGAAAAGAGCAAATTTAAATAACTAAAGATTCTCCTATTCTGCAGGAGCTACGATACTGACAAGAAAACAATAAGATAATTATAAAATATAAGAAGCCCCTTTTTTTGAAAATGTACAAGGGCCTGCGAGAGAGGAAATAATCCCTGTGGAGGGCTGTATATAAAACCAAACAGTGTGCGTTCACCTGTCTGTTTGGCCTCAGCCGTCAGGCCTCCGGCTCTGTTATTATTTGGCTCAATGCCTGGACTTTTTTTTTTTTTTTTTTAAACGCTGTGGTTCTGTCTTGTGCACTAGTTCCAATTGAACAGGGACCAAGTCAACCCCCAGACAAGGACATCTGTGTCCAAGTTTTTGAGCTTTTGATGGAAGTTACCTCTTTCGTTTCTTCTCTAGTCACCCAAGATGCTTTTTCAAGAATGGAGCTCGGCTTTTGTTTAAAGGAGCAAGACAAGTGTCTTTTGTCTTTCCTCTCTCTAGTGTCTAGATAGTTCTAGGCCTTCTTGGCAAGGTTTTTGCTACCAGCCAGTTTGAGATGTTAACTAATTGTCCTGATAACTGAAGAAGTGGACTATATACTTTTAGCCATATTCGAGATTTCCCAGATTCTGTGTTTAGCAGAACATTTTTTACATTGACCCAACTAAACTCAATGTAAAAAAAAATGTTCTGTGTTTAAAAAATGTTCTGCTAAACACAGAATCTGGGAAATCTTGAATATCAAGAGATAACGATGATCTTACCAAGTTCATCAACTGGCTACAAGTACATAGTCCATTTCATCAGCTATCAGGACAATTAGTTAACATCTCAAATGGGGTGGTAGCAGACCAAACAATAACATGGGATACAGCACTGGAAAAATAGGAACAGAAACCATCAGTTCACTTTCAGGAAGTAACTTTTCTGATGTTCACCTGCAGCAAAAGGGGAAAGTTGTTCCTTTGTCTTTACTAACATCAGGTACAATGAAGAAACATGGTAAAAATGTGATATTGAACCTCCAGCAAGAACTCTTTCACAGAATATGCCTGGATGTTAGTAAAACGGAAATAAAATGAGTACTTCGAGTATGATCTATTAAGTGTATCTCAATCATAATTTGATTCCTCACAGTTAAGGAAAGGAACAGGTTTCCTTTTTTTAATCTTTTGCTCTCAGAAAAAGACTTTATTCTTGCCAACCCATACGTACATATTATGTTCTAGATGGTGGAAATCTGCGTCACTCTCTTCCTTGCCCAAAACCAGCAAAATTTAGTCAGGTACTGGATTTGTATATAAGCTATGTTGAGAGTCATTATGGAAAACACTGCAGAGTAGTTTTTGATGGATATCCAGAGAGAGCGCTAAGCAGCAAAGAGAACTTTAAGAAGCATAATATTTGTAGAAGTTAAACCAGCTGCTATTCCACAATTTGATTTTCTAGCAAACCAAAGAAGCAAATGCACTCTAATTGATGCTGTTATACTTAAAATGAAAAACAAAGGTTATTTAGTTTTACAAGCTAAAAGTGAGGCACTGTTATTATCAAATTTGCTTTTGAACACCCGGAAAAAAATGCAACTGTTGTTGTTGAGTAGGATACTGATTTGCTTGTGCTTGTAACTTCTTTGGCTAATAAAGATCTTGACATCTGGTATCTTAAAGCAGGTAGCACTCACAAATTGTACAAGACGGGAATGGCTTGGAAACTGCCTGGGTCCAACAAAATTGGGTTGGTCAGTTATATAAAAATCACTGAAACCTGATCCCACTATCAAAGAAGTGGGTCCATTGAAACTCCTGAACCTGGTTGCATGCAAAATAGGTGCAAATATGACTGGTATGGTCTTGGCCTGCCACCTGAATGGCCGTGAGTTTGATTCTTGGGCATTCCACTGAGGGCTCAGAGAAGTGTATTTCTGGTGATAGAAGTTCACTCTCGACGTGGTTCGGAAGTCACGTAAAGCTAATGGTCCCATTGCTGAATAACCACGGTTCCATGCAATGTAAAAACACCATACCTACAAACAAACAAACAAGCTCGGCGATGTGTGGAGAGTGCCAAGGAACTATTGTGAAAACTCGGTTGAAATAATTTGAGAAGAACCAGAGTACTGAGCTCAAAAATTGGGAAATAACTTGCTTTAAAATGTGCATAGCACTATTGCTATTCGTAGGATAATTTGTTATTTGAAACTATTTGTTCCCAACTATGATGTGATATAAGAGTAGGCAGTCCCCAGGTTACGACGGAGGTTCCGTTCTTGAGACGCGTCGTAAGCTGGAACTTCATCAAAAACCCTCAGAAAACTTTACTTTTAATGCTTGGGGTGCATTGAAAACTATGTAAACTGCATTCTTATTGCATTTTACATAAAAAACTTCAAATATTGATTATTTTGCATTTTTGGTGTCATATTTCATCTGCCAGATCAGCATTGTAGGCATTGTAACCCTGGAACATGCGTCGTAACCCTGGAAATAATTTCTGATGAATATAATTGAAAAGCGCCTTAACCTCGGAACGTCGTAAGCCGACCCGTCGTAACCCGGGGACTGCCTGTAATGTAGTACCTCGAGATACGAAATTAATCCGTTCCGAGGCGCCCTTCGTATCATGAGGTTTTCGTATCTTGGACCACATTTTACATGTAAAATGGTTAATCCGTTCCAAGCCCTCCAAAAACACCCCAGTAAATTTCATAATAAAGCTAAATTGACCTACAAACAATGAAATACTACAACAGTTTGGACCATTCAATACCTAACTTAATAATGAAATGCAAATTAACCTGTAAATAAAGTGTATTAGTGTACATGGTATACAAGAAATACTGTACGTAAAATGTGGAAGCTTACCTTTCAAGTGAGGCTATCTCCGAAAATGGCTGCAGAGGAGGAGGACAAACGGCAGATACGTACATACGTACACTTAACTTTACGAAAACACATAAAAAAATGTAAGGAAAACATACATAAACTAAAAGTTACGAAACATTAACAAAACTGTAACACTGAACTTTACAAAAAACTAAAATTAAATTTTTTTTTATTCTTTTTATTTTTTACTTTTTTTTTTTTTTTTTACTATTACGTAGATTTTTTTTTTTTTTTTTTTTTTTTTTTACAGAATTTCAACTTCATCACCACTTTCAACTTTCTGTTTATCACTTGGTTCTTCCTTTTTGCTTTCAACTTTCTGTTTTTCATCACTTGGTTCTTCCTTTTTGCTTTCAACTTTCTGTTTTTTATCACTTGGTTCTTCCTTTTTGCTTACTCCTGCTAATGCTAAAGGCCTCTTTAAAAAATAAGGATCCAAGGAAGATTGCTTCTGCCTACTTTCACAATGTTCCTGAAACGACTCAGGCAAACGTCATCGAACTGCGCAAGCATACGACCTGTGTGAGCCTTTTCGGGGTGGGTGTCTTTTTTTTCTATAAACGATTGCACTTTATGAAAAGCGGCTAGAACAAATCCATTTAATTTCTGCCGTTGTTTCATAGGGTCCTCCTCCTCTTCCTTTGCCGCTGCTAGAGAACTCCTCTTGAACGATGTTATGTTGCATGGCCTCCAACTCCTTCAGGTCATCCATTGTAAGCTCCTCTTGGTGCTCCTCGAGAAGGTCGTTGATGTCGTCCTCATCGACGACCAGCCCCATGGACTTGCCGAGTGCTACAATCTCGTCAAGATCTGGTTCCAAAACAGTTTCGGGATCGTCAACTGTTTCTGACTCTGCAACACCACCTTCGCCCACGTCGAATCCTTGAAGTCTCGGGTGGATACGGCATCAGGCCAGAGTTTCCTCCACGAGGAATTCAAGGTTCGCCTCGAAACCTCCTGCCAAGCTTGGTCGATGAGTCGGATGCAAATGACGATGTCGAAATGCTCCTTCCAAAATTCACGCAAGGTGAGGTTTGTGGTATCGGTGATGTCGAAACATCTCTTAAAAAGATGTTTCGTGTACAGCTTCTTAAAGTTCGCTATCACTTGCTGGTCCATGGCCTGGAGGAGAGGGGTGGTGTTGGGCGGAAGAAAAAGAATATTGACGAAGGAATACTCCGCTAGGATATCTTCCTCGAGGCCAGGAGGGTGGGTAGTGGCATTGTCCAACACCAGCAGACATTTCAGGGGGAGGCGCTTCTCTTCCAAAAAATTTCTTCACTGTCGGGCCGAAACACAGAATTACTCACTCGGTGAACAAAAGCCTCGTTACCCAGGCTTTTGCATTAACCCTCCACCATCCATGGGAAGAGCTTCTCCCTTAAGCACTGTTTTGTGGGCCTTGAAGGCTCGAGGAGTCTCGGAATGATACACGAGTAGGGGCTTCACCTTGCAATCCCCACTGGCGTTCGAACAAAGTGCGAGCGTAACCCTGTCTTTCATAGGCTTATGCCCGGGTAGCTTCTTCTCTTCCTCCGTGATGTACGTCCGATGAGGCATTTTTTTCCAAAAAAGGCCAGTCTCATCACAGTTGAAAACTTGCTGAGAACTGTAGCCTTCCTTGGTCATCATCTCGTCGAAAGTCTTTCTAAATGCTTCAGCCGCTTTTGTGTCTGAGCTGGCAGCCTCCCCATGCCGCACCACCGAATGGATACCAGTTCGTTTACAAAATTTCTCGAACCAGCCATGCGAAGCCTTGAACTCTGGGGTTTGCGTTGATGTCCCTTCCCCTCCGTCGTCTTCCACCTGTGCAATCAAATCGCCGAAAATAGCGCTGGCCTTGTGGGAGATTGCCGTCTCCGTTACCATATCGCCAGCGATTTCTTTGTCTTTTATCCAGAAAAGAAGCAGCCGTTCCATCTCGTCGTGCACGTGGGTCCTCTTGCTGAACAAAATAGTGATGCCCTTGGATGGTGTAGCTGCTTTGATAGCATCCATCTGTTTAAGGATGGTGCCTATTGTTGACGGATTTCGGCCGTATTCCTTGGCGATCACACTCAATCGCATACCAGCTTCATACTTCTTGATGATCTCCATCTTTGTCTCCAAAGAGAGCATTCGCTTCTTTCCGTGAATTTCAACTTTCTTGGGACCCATGACTACGTTATCTTGTACGTCATTTACGTATAAGTACAATAAAGTTTTTCGCACACATGATAAAGTACGTATCCTGCAACGAAATCACTAACGAATTTCTGGCCTCAGCCTGTGTCGCTCCGTGAAATGTATCCTTGCTTGACCTCATTTCTAAGGCATAAATATTGCTATATATACCAGAGAAATAAAGAAAAACAATAGTGCCAGAATAATCTGGCTCGCTCACCTTTTAATAAAGGTGTCGGTTTAGTAAAAGAGCGAGTGGAAACCACTACCAGAGGTCCCTTGTCAATTAGCTTCCTTCTCCACCAAAATCCCCCGTCTACAGAGGAGCCGAACCAAAGCCCCACTACCCGCTACTACTACAGTGAGCATCTCTGGCGTCATTCCTTTCTATAGCATCGTTAGCGTCGCACGCATTTTTGCTTTGTGTAGTGATTTTGCTTTCATCTGGAATTTTTCCCTGATCCAAAGTGGCTCAAGCTTCTGCATCCAAGTTAAGTTCTGCTTTTAAGGTTTTAGATCTCATTATAAAGATCTACATCGTTTTTTGAGTCTTAGAAGTGAGGTAGCAGGAGCATCATTGTTCCCGCGCCGCCTTCTTCCAACTCGTCGACTGCATGGCGGTCTCTCATGCTCCTTTTGGTCTCTATACCATCTGGACATACGATGTTTAGCAGTATTTTTCCTTTATATATATTTTATTATCATTTAATGCAGTTAGCTTGATTTTATTCATTCTAGCCCTTCACGGGGGTTGTATCGCTCCTACCGCATGTTTCGGATCTTAGCCTAGCCTAGTCAGATCTCGATTCACTGTTGTTAGGAGTTATATTCCTCATCCTTCGTTGGGACCTTGTCCCTTCGTATTGTCCTTCTGCTCCCTAGTCGCCTGCCCCCGATTCTTTCGGTACGGCATACTGACTAGCCGTGTGAAGGCCAGGCTAACACACCCAAATCGTCAGATTTGCGATTAGCCTAGCCATTCAGGACATTTCCTTCTCTCTTCCATTTTGTTATTTCATCTTTCCACCCCCGTGTTAGGCTAGTTAGTGACCTCATTATTGATATTTTATTGATTATATTCGTGTGCTATGGTTGCGGCTTGAGTTGGCCTATAGGCCTTCCCTCATCGACTGGTCTTTTCACACCACGTGTTTGTTCACCCGGCTGAGAAGGTTTCCAGTTGATCGCGTACAAGCCACCCTGTTACCTCCCTCCCCCTCTTCCCCCCTACCTACCCACTCACCCACCTCGGTGCAGTGACGACTCGCTCGCTACCCAGCTAACCTATCTAAGTCTACTTAGGTAAGGGGGAGAGTGTTCTTGGGGAGGGAGGGGGACACACTCGGTGCTCAGCCGCCTGTCTACAGGGTTTAGGGACTCGTCCCTCCCCCTCCCTACTAAGGTGGGCCTCTAGGCATGGGAGGCCGGGACTTCCTCCCTTTCACCCTGCGTATGACTACTCCCTCCACCCCCTCTCACGTCTGTCACCCTCCCACCCGCTCTGGCGGTCTCAGACCCTGGCTAACGCCAGCCCTGACCTTGAGCTTGGGATTTTCAGACTTAAGGCTACGGCCTTATCGTGGCCTTATCGTGGCCTCCCTGAAAGCCTGGGTCGGGGGCTTTGGGAGAAACTCCCCCAAGGGACGCCCCTACATCCTCGCCCAGGATATGGCGGACCTTATTTTTCCCGGCACCAAGAAGGGGTCAGTGCTGGAGCCGGACGTGGCTGCCCCCCTCATTGCTGACATTCAGGCCATGGTCGCACCCCAGGAGGACGGTGCCATCGCCGAGGAGGTCGTGGGAGAAGTTGCGGCCCTTAATTTGGACCTGGAGCCCATGACTGTTGACGTCATGGGTAGCGGTAAGGGTGTGAGTGAGGCAGATTCTGTAGGGGCTCAGGGGCTTTCCTTGAGCCCTTCTCCTTCTCTTTCTCTTCCTTCAACCTCTACTTCTTTCCGGGAGGTTCTCAGAGAAGCAAAGGTTCGTTAGGCCTAAGTCTTCTCTGACAATCCCCAAAGTGAAGTCTTCCTCAGGCTTCAAACCTAAAACGAAGGCCCTGCCTAAGAAGTCGATTCCCTTCTCCCGTCTCTAAGCCGTCGGCTCACCATCCCGAGGCTGACAGGACGAAGGCGGCATCATCTTCTTCTTCAAAGTCTTCAAAGCATAAGCCTCGCAAGGAGAAAGCTCCTGCTTCCTCCTTCGACCCCGAAGCCTTTTCCTCCAATATCTTGGCGCAGGTAGGTGACGTCGTCGGGAACTTGGTACAGACCAAGTTCCAGGAGATGTTTCTACAACTCTCCAGTTCGGTCGAGGCTTCCGGGCAGTCGATCCAATCCCTGACGGAGAGGGTCGCGGCCCAGGAGGGAGCTATCACGGGCATCCGGGATACTTTGGCAGCAGGGCATCCCCAGTCAGGCCAAGCGGTCCTACCCTCGCTTATGCCTGACTCTTCGAACCTCCCTACATTTAAGCCAAACAACCCTTGGAGGGTGGCTCTTCACGCTCCCTTCTCAGAAGGGATGCTTTCAATCGAAGGTTGCGGAACTCGGAGAATCGAAGACTTCGAGTTTTATCCTGAGAACTTGCAACCACCATTCATGGACTACGTCCGTTTAACAGACACAGCCATGATAAGAGAAGACAAGGTCCCTAAGGAGACTGTCATTCTCCCCTGGGAGCAGGCTCAGCAAGCCCGGCTGCGGAGCTTAGCGGAGTGGGAGTATGAGAATACTTGCCTCACCGCTTTTAGGAGCCCCTTCACCATCTTCACTACGGTGGAAGGTACGCCACTTCCACTTACTCTGAAAGTGGTGGAAGCTACCTACCAGGCAGCTCTAAAAGATGAACCTATGCCCCAGCTCCAGGAGACGGAACTGACCTCTCTCCTAATTCCCGGCTCAGAGAACTATTTTGAGGGTGCAGGCCCTACCTTTACTGTAGGGAAGCTTAAGCCTGACTGTGTCACTACTTTGTTTAGTGAGAGACTACCCAGGCTCTCAGATTTGCTCGTCCAAACAGAGTATGATACCCGGACTAGGCTCAGCAGGTCCCTCAACTCCTTGATGATGGCGGAGATGACGGCCTTTGATTACGAACAAGAGCCGTTATTTAAGGTCATGGCTAAGTCGCTTCTGCATACAATGCAGTGCGACTTCTATGACTTTGTCATCACAAGGAGGAACTGTAGGAAACACGTTCTGGCGGAGGCCACGATCTGCCATGAACCGAATAAGCTCATCTCCTCATCAATATGGGGCACAGACCTCTTCCCCACTCCGGTCGTGAATGAGGTACTGTATGAGGCCTGTAAAGTGAATCAGAGTTTGAGGGTCCGGTGGGGTCTCGTTGCAAAACGTAAACCCGAGTCCACCGGATCCAACCCCAGACAAAAGAAGAAGCCTAGGAAGTTCCAGTCCTTCCAGGCACCTCAACAAGCTCTGGTACAGGTACCTCAAGTACCACAACAGGCGGCGTCAAAAGCACAACCGCAACAGCAGTATGTGCTTCTGACACAACCTCCCCAACAGCCCCAGCCATCAACTTCCTTCGCTGTCTCGCCGGCCTATAACTCGGCTTTTGAGGCTCAGGCCTTTCAGCCATTTAATAGGTTTGCCAGAGGTAGCCAGGCTAGAGGTGCCTTCCGCCAAAGAGGAGCCGGAAGGGCCGCCAACAGGGGTAGAGGTTTCCGGGGAGCACGCGGAGGCCGCCCATCAGCAAGTCAACAGTGAGAGTCCTAAGGTAGGAGGGAGGCTGTACCTCTTCCGTCAAAGGTGGGCTCAGAGCATTGTAACCAAAGGTCTGGGATGGAGTTGGCTTCAAAGTCCTCCTCAATCCAACAGCTTCTATCAAAGACCAACAGCGGAATTGATAGAGTATACCCAAGATCTTCTTCTCAAAGGTGTAGTATCAAGGGTCGAGAATTTAAAGTTTCAAGGACGTTTGTTCAGCGTGCCAAAGAAAGGCTCAGAAAAGCGGAGAATTATTCTAGACTTGTCCCATCTAAACTCATTCATTCTTTGCGACAAGTTCAGGATGCTGACCTTGCTTCCCCGTGGGACCGTCACAACCTCTATAGATCTTACAGATGCCTACTATCATGTTCCAATAGCAAGACACTTCTGCCCCTTTCTAGGCTTCAAACTAGGAAGGATAGCTTACTCCTTCAAGGTGATGCCATTCGGACTCAACATTGCACCCAGAATCTTCACAAAGTAGGTGGAAGCTGTCGTCCAAGAATTGAGGAAGGAAGGAATAATGTTAGTGGCCTATCTAGACGATTGGCTCATATGGGCAAGCAACCCCGAGGAATGCCAAAAAGCGATGGTCAAGGTAATCGAATTCCTGGAACACTTAAGGTTCCAAATAAACAGGACCAAGTCCAGGCTAACACCGGAATCCCGCTTCCAATGGTTAAGCCTACAGTGGGACTTGAGGTCCCATACTCTATCACTCCAGCCGTTGAAAAGGAAAGAAATAGCCAAGTCCACAAGGCAGTTTCTCAAACATGCCCAGACCTCCCGGAGGAACCAAGAAAGAATCTTAGGCTCACTCCAATTTGCTTCAGTCATGGACATTCTTCTGAAAGCCAGACTGAAGGACATAAACCGGGTCTGGCGATCAAAAGCAAACCGCAGATCCTGGGACAAACTAGCCTTCATCCCAGCGATTCTACGAAAACGTCTTCGTCCATGGACAAAAGTCAAAAACTTATCAAGAGCAGTACCTCTCCAATTTCCCCCGCCTTCCTTAGTGATCCACACAGATGCTTCACTAAGCGGCTGGGGCGGGTACTTACAGTACAAATAGGTCCAGGGAACCTGGTCCTTACCATTCCGCCAGCTACGTATCAATGTACTGGAAGCCATGGCAGTATTTCTCACCCTCAAGAGGCTCCGGCCTCCCAAGAAAATACATGTCAAGCTAGTTCTAGACAGCGCAGTAGTAGTCCACTGTATAAACAGAGGCAGATCCAAGTCAAGTCACCTGAACCATGAGCTGATAGCCATTTTTTCCTTGGCAGACAAAAACAAATGGCACCTGTCAGCCACCCACCTAGCCAGGGTAAGGAATGTAGTAGCAGATGCTCTATCACGCTTCGCCCCGGTGGAGTCGGAGTGGACCTTAGACAAGGAGTCATTCAAATGGATCTGTCACAAGGTTCCGGGGCTTCAGGTAGACCTCTTCGCCATGGAGTCAAATCACCAACTCCCTTGCTATGTGGCTCCCAACCTGTACCCTCTGGCCTATGCCACAGACGTTATGGCTCTGGCCTGGAACAAATGGAAGAAGATTTATCTGTTTCCTCCAGTGAATCTTCTTCTGAAGGTACTGGACAAGCTCAGGACATTCAGAGGACGCGTTGCCTTAGTAGCCCCCAACTGGCCCAAAAGCAATTGGTTTCCCTTACTTCTGGAATTGGGACTCTGGCCTCAGCAGATTCCCAATCCCAAACTGACTCAGTTAGTACAAACGCGGACTGTGTCCGCTTCCTCAAAAATTCAGAAAGCCTTAACTTTATGGATTTTATGAAGTTTGCCGCACAAAGGGATGCTAACATCGATCCCCAAAATATCAAATTCTTAGAATCTGATAA
Organism: Macrobrachium nipponense; assembly: GCF_015104395.2. NCBI lineage: Eukaryota > Metazoa > Arthropoda > Malacostraca > Decapoda > Palaemonidae > Macrobrachium > Macrobrachium nipponense. The sequence continues at coordinate 12,949,656 of NC_061089.1, forward strand.
AAGGGAATCCACATTGCGTCAGTATGACTCAGCCATTAAAAAACTGGCTTTGTTCCTCAAAGGTTCAAACACACAAACTATGACCACTAATTTGGCCATAACTTTCTTCAGGACATTGTTCGAGAAAGGTCTAGCAGCAAGCACAATAACTACTACCAAATCAGCTCTTAAAAAGATCTTTCAATTTGGTTTCAATATAGATCTGATGGATTCCTATTTCTCCTCTATTCCAAAGGCTTGTGCTAGACTCAGACCCTCTGAGAAACCTAAGTCAGTCTCATGGTTTTTAAATGATGTCCTTAAATTAGCCTCGCAAATCGATAATGACTCCTGTGAATATTTAGCTCTTTTAAGGAAAACGTTATTCCTAATAAGTTTGGCCTCAGGAGCTAGAATTTCAGAACTGTCAGCTCTTTCTAGAGATCCAGGTCTCATCGAATTCCTTCCCTCAGGAGAACTTCTCCTTTCTCCAGATCGTCATTTTTTGGCCAAAAACGAAGATCCACAAGAAAGGTGGGCCCCTTGGAAAATCATACCACTTCCACAGGACCAGTCATTGTGTCCAGTCAACTCCTTAAAAGCCTACTTGAGTAGGACTACCCTGATATCCTCAGGCCCATTATTTATTAGAGAGAAAGGTGGTACACTTTACTTAAAAGGAATTAGGCAACAAATTTTGTATTTCATAAAACAAGCCAACCCAGACTCTTTTCCAAGGGCTCATGATGTTAGAGCAGTTGCCACCTCAATCAATTACTTTCAACATATGAACTTTGACGATCTTAAGAAATACACAGGCTGGAAATCTCCGAAAGTATTTAAACGCCACTATTTGAAGTCCTAAGAAGCCCTTAAATTCTCTGCAGTGGTAGCCTGACACTGCTTGATATAATTCCTAAACCTTTTCTCTGTAGCTCTTTCTCTTCTGCCTGCCTCACTAGCACCCTTACTTAGCTCGGTCGTCTCTGTATATTTAACCTTGGATGTAGTTGTACATATGGATATTGTTACCTTGTCTTTGGGCTTAGTTCCCCTATCTGTTTTATATACCCTTACCATATCTGTTACTATGGTTTTGTATTCTTAATATTAAGTTAATTTAAGGTTTATTAAAACGCATTATTTCTGTATATATTTTTATCACTCTATTGTAATCTTAACCCTCTTACGCCAAAGCCCTAAAAACCAAAACGTCTCCCGTATGCCGAGGTGGGTTTGGAGTGAGCTCGGAAGCGGAAAAAATAATTTTTTCAAAAAATCACAGCGCGCTTAGTTTTCAAGATTAAGAGTTCATTTTTGGCTCTTTTTTTTTTTGTCATTGCCTGAAGTTTAGTATGCAACCATCAAAAATGAAAAAATATCATTATCATATATAAATAACGTGATATATGGTAGCGACAAAAAAAAAATATTCATACATAATTGTATTCAAATCAAGCTGTGCAAAAAACGGTTAAAGCTAACGAGTTACTTTTTTATCGTTGTATTGTACACTACATTGCAATCATTTTGATATATAACACATTGTAAAACGATCAAAGCAACACAGAAAAAATATGATCACAAAATGATGCATGAATTCGTATCGCGCGGACGTAAAAAAATGTTTTTTTTTTTCAAAAATTCACCATAAATCTAAATATTGTTCTAGAGACTTCCAATTTGTTTCATAATGAAGAATAATTATTGAATATTACGATACTGTAAGAGTTTAGCTTAGAATTGCAGTTTTTGACCATTTCGGACGAGTTAAAGTTGACCAAATGTCGAAATTTTTATATATATTTTTTTTTTATATGCAAATATTGCAAAAATGAGAAAAGCTACAACCTTCAAATATTTTTGTTTGTATTTTTCATGGATTTGCGCACATTTTCATATATGAAACTCTATAAAACGCCTAATATGAAAAGGAGCAAATATTAGGAGAATGCGGCGTACGAATTTCGGAGATTTGCGGCCGCGAATCGGCGCGCGGAGGGAAAGAAATTTATTTTTTTAAATTCACCATAAATCTAAATATTGTGCTAGACACTTCGAATTTGTTTCAAAATGAAGATAAATGACTGTATATTACTAGATTGTAAGAGTTTTAGCTTACAATTGCGTTTTTCGACTATTTCGGTAGAGTCAAATTTGACCGAACGTAGTTTTTTTTTATTTATCGTGATTTATATGCAAATATTTCGAAAAAGAGAAAAGCTACAAACCTTCAATCATTTTTTGTTGTATTCTACATGAAATTGTGCATATTTTCATATATAAAAATTTATGTAACGGCTACTTTTAAATGGTGCAAACATTTCGACAATCGCAAGAAAAAATTTCTGATTTTTTTTTTGGAGGAGTTACCGCGCGGACATAAGGAAAATTTTTTTTTTTCATAAATTCACCATAAATCGAAATATTGTGCTAGAGACTTCCAAGTCATTGCAAAATTAAGGTAAATGATTGAATATTACTAGAATATAAGAGTTTTAGGTTACAATTGCGTTTTTTACCATTTTGGTAGAGTCAAAGTGACCGAAGGTTGAAATTTTTACACTTATCGTTATTTATATGAAAATTGCAAAACTGATAAAAGCTACAACCATGGGTTGTTTTTAGTTGTATTGTGCATGAAATTGCGCACATTTACATATATAAAACTTTATGTAAAGGCAAATTTAAAATGGTGCAAACATTAGGACAATCGCACGAAAAAAAATTATCGGAAGAGTTACCGCGCGGACGTAAGGAAAAAGTTTTTTCATAAATTCACCATAAATCGAAATATCGTGCTAGAGACGTCCAATTTGTTGCAAAATGAAGGCAAATGATTGAATATTACTAGAATATAGCTTACAATTGCGTTTTTTCGACCATTTCGGTAGAGGTCAAGTTGACCGAAGGTTGAAATTTTAGCCTTATCGTTATTTATATGAAAATATTTCATAACTGATAAAAGCTACAATCGTGAATATTTTTTTGTTGTATTTTACATGAAATTGCGCACATTTTCATATATAATACTTCATGTAACAGATAATTTAAAACGGTTCAAAAATTATGTCAAAGTGACGAAATAATTTTGAGATGTGTCACTGATAACTTTGATAGTGCGATAAGAAAGAAATTTGCGCTTGCGCGCTGCGTAACGATTGTAAACAAAACAACGCCTTGATCCGTGAACTCCCACATCCCCCAAGGCGCGTGATTCAAAAGATTTTGGCTGGTAGGCTTATAAGTTTATTTTTTTCCGCGAATTTAAAAAAAAAACTTTTTGAGTCTACGTATAATACGTCCAATCGGCATACGGGAGACATTTTGACTCGACGTTTAATACTTCCAATTGGCGTAAGAGGGTTAAGTTCTATATTATAGCAACTAACCTTACTTGTGTTTTAATTTACCTCATTTTCAGTATTTTTAATATGTTTTGTATATAACTGTTTCCAAGCTTTCGGTGGGGCCAATTCTCTGGCACTATTTCACGGAGTGACACGGGCTGAGCCCAGAATAGGGATTTTGATGGAGGAAAAATCTATTTCTGGGCAATGACCCGTGTCACCCAGTGAAATCCCACCCTCTTTTCACATTCCTCACCCTGTCTGGCCCAAGCTTGGGTACTATCTTCAGGAATGACGCCAGAGACGCTCACTGTAGTAGTAGCGGGTAGCGGGGCTTTGGGTCGGCTCCTCTGGCGGAGAAGGAAGCTAATTGGCAAGGGACCTCTGGTAGTGGTTTCCACTCGCTCTTTTACTATACCGACACCTTTATTAAAAGGTGAGCGAGCCAGATTATTCTGGCACTATTGTTTCTCTTTTTTCATCCGTCAAAATCCCTTTTACGTTACTAAACGAAATCGTTAGACCGAACGAATACCTCGTGCGTACGATAACAATGCTGGTACGAAGTGGACGAGGTAGGCATGCCACCACGTATACGTACATAGATGCATGATGGGAGGGATGCTGTCCAATAGGAGAGAAGGATCTCATGGCGGTGATTAGCATCAGGAACCAATGGGAGAGCAGGAGGATGGTGGCGAGTCTACTAAGTTGGTGGCGCGCGAGTTTCAAAATTGTTATCATTGGTTCGGGCGAATCTCGGACTTTCAGAAACCTTTCGTATCTTGAAAACTTTTCGTATGTAGAGCCGTTAAATTTTTCGTATGTAGAGCCGTTAAATTTTTTGTATTGGCTTTCGTATCTCGAGTTTTTCGTAAGTTGAGCCTTTCGCATCTCGAGGTACTACTGTATATTGATGAAAATTTTGAAAATATGTCATTTCAGTATTGCATTACAAAGAAGAAAAAAATCCTTTTCAGATGAACATTATCATTTTTATTTTTTCAGAATTATCAAAATATTCTCTAAGCTCTTAAAGATATGCATATAAGTTAATATCCACTGTATGTATATATTGGGATGTGATCTGGCAGGTAAGTGTTTCTGGTAAATCAGAAAAATTTTAAAACCTGGTATTGAATTGAAAAGTTTGATTTCTCTTAAATTATTATTATTTTGTTATACTATCAGAATTTTCTATAAACACTAAAATCATGACGGCAAATATTTCATGAA
>NC_061089.1:12959220-12974343 GCF_015104395.2 Macrobrachium nipponense
CCGCTGTAAGTGGTTCTGATAAGAGATGTAAAGATTAGATAAAATGCACATCTATATATATATATATATATATATATATATATATATAGATATATATATATATATATATATAATATATATATATATATATATATATATACACATATTGCATATACACACTATATATATATATATTATATATATATATATATACATATATATATATATATATATATATATAATATATATTACATATATGTATGATTTGGTAGGCATCCCATTACTATTCAGTTCAATAAGCATGATGTTTCTCGTCCAACTATTAACTCTGATGATTACAAGAAATTACACACACATATAGGTGGGCACACCAAATCAAGCATTATCATAGCCATAGAGAGAGACTCCACTTATAAAAAGCGAGTTCATGAAAGAAAAGTCTCTTCATGTATTACAATTACATTCCGTATACGTAAGGAGAAATCTACCTTCGAGACGGACACTAGTTAATCTAATTCCAAACATGATTCTAAAAGTTGTATGGATAACAAGACTCATTTTCCGAGATGCCGATTGAATACCAATCATTAACACACACACACACACACCCGAAGCTTAATTCAAAGTTCATATTTCGCAACATGTATAACGATTCCTTTCTCCTGGTGATATTTAGTATTATTCTTTCTTATTTTGATTAATAGATATTATATCCGTGGCAAAAAATGATTGAAGAAAATGATGATATTTGATTTTCAATGCGATGCTTAAGATGATCTGCGAATTTTTTGGGTTTGGGCGAAAACTTTTTTGGAAACCTACCGACTATATCTTCAAGGATCGAGAGAATTATTGCCTTCCGCTTTTTGGATGCGATCTTCACGTAAGCCTTCTAACACAGCATGAAAAGCCGAGGAGGATGAGACTGAATGAGAAAGAAGGTTGGGAAGAGAAAAGACATCGAAAGACTGGAAAATCTAACCTGACAGATAACTCCAGTGTGCAATGTTGGACTACATCGTGGAGCTGTATGGAATCGACTGTCCAACTTTCGGAATTATGATCGACACTTCAAATAAGGAAGATCAGGAATAAGGGAGCCGAAGGAATGAGGAAATAAGGAAGGACAGGAATGAATGAAAAGGGAGCAAAGGAACAACGATCGGTGACCAAGAGTTTGGAGCTCAAGAATGATAATAAAGATAAAGGGGATTTCGAAAGAAGAAGCCACACTTAAAATAAAGAACTAAATAAGTGTTCGAAAAGGAAAACAAAGGAATAGTTAAGGCGATATTAAAATGATCTGAAACGCTCCTGGAACGACGAGAGAAATATAATTCCCGATTGCTCCCAACGCCGTAACCGCAGGAATCCGAAGGTCTCCAGCTCCTGGAACAACGAGAGAAATATAATTCCCGATTGCTCCTTTGGAATCCGAAGGTCTCCAGCTCCTGGAACGACGAAAGAAATGTCATTCCCGATTTCTCCCAGCGCCGTGACCCCAGTATGTAAGCGAAATCCAATCTCCAGAAGCAGTCTCCGAATCCATCGTATCGTTTTGAAGACTTCGAAGAGAGCAGGTGGCATGTTAGAAAACTAGAATATGTGAAGGTATAGAGTTATAGTCAACGGATTGGATGACGACGCAGACCCAGCAAAAGGAAATGAAGATAGTCCACAAAGAAGTAGCTGCCGGAATTAAATAGCCTACAAGAGATCGTCCAGCAGGAAGGACAATGGTAACTGAATAGCCCAAAGGAGATGATCATTGAGAAAAAGACTATGAGCCAAAGGCTTCTAAGCCTACACAGACAATTGAAAGGAAAATCCTCCTCAGAGGCTGCTTCCCCGGGGGAAGGCAGGTTTCCTGCCAAGCTGGGGAAGCGGGCCTGAGGATGGGCCCACCACAGAGGCTAAAAGGCCAAAGGATCCCGATCCTATCTAGCCCATGGAGGGGGAACAATCCTCCTCAGAGGATGGCTTCCCCGGAGGGAAGGCAGGTTTCCTGCCCAGGCTGTGGGGAAGCGGGGGGCCTGAGGGATCGGGACCCAACCTACAGAGGCTAAAAGGCCAAAGGATCCCGATCCTATCCTGCCCGATGGAGGGAAACAATCCTCCTGCAGCAGGCTGGCTTTCCCCGGAGGAACGGCAGGTTTCCCTGCCAATGGCTGGGGAAAGGCGGGCCTGAGGATGGACCCACCACAGAGGATAAAGGCCAAATGGATCCCGATCCTATACCTGCCCGATGGAGGGAACAATCCTCCTCAGAGGCGGCTTTCCCCGGAGGAAGGCCAGGTTTCCTGCCAGGCTGGGGAAGCGGGCCATGAGGAATTGGACCTCCCCACCACAGAGGCTAAAGGCCAAAGGAATCCCGATTCCTATCCTGTCCCATGGAGGGGAACAATCCTCCTCCGAGGGCTGGCGTTCCCCGGAGGAAGCAGGTTTTCCTGCCAGGCTGGGGAAGAAGGCCGGGCCATGAGGATGGACCCAACCACAGAGGCTAAAGGCCAAAGGCATCCGCCCGATCCTAATCCGTGCCCATAGGAGGGAACAATCCATCCTCAGAGGCTGCTTCCCCGGAGTAAGGCAGGTTTCCTGCCTAGGCTGGGGAAGCGGGCCTGAGGATTGGGACCTCCCACCACAGAGGCTAAAGGGCCAAAGGATCTGGAGCCTATCCAGCCCCAGGGGAGGGAACGATCCTCCTCAGAGGTCGGCTTCACCCCAGAGGAATGGCAGGTTTTTTTCCTGCCCAGGCTTGGGGAAGCGGGTCCGTTAACAAAAGAGGATCGGACCCACCACAAGAGGCTAAAGGCCAAATGGAATCTGGATCCTAATCCAGCCCAGGGAGGGAAACGATCCCCCTTCCGCAAGAGGCGGCTTCCCAGAGGAAGGCAGGTTTTCCCTGCCAAGGATGGGGGAAGCGGGCCTGAGGACGGAACCGCCCACCACAGAGGCTAGAAAGGTCCAAAGCGGATCCCAATCCAATCCATGCCCATGAGGGGGAACAATCCTCCTCAGAGGCCGGCTTCCCCGGAGGAAGGCACGGTGTTTCCTGCCAGGCTGGGGAAGCGGGGCCTGAGGATGGAACCCCCCACAACAGGGCTAAACAAAGGCCAAAAGGATCCCAACTCCTATCCAGCCCAGGGAGGGAGGGAACAATCAATCCTCCCAGAGGTCGGCTTCCCCGGAGGAAGGCATGGTTTCTGCCAGGCTGGGGAGGGGAAGCGGGCCTGAGGATGGAACAACACTCCACAGAGGCTAAAACGGCCCAAGGGCCAATCCCTAATCCATCCAGCCCCGGGAGGGAACAATCCTTCCTCAGAGGCGTGGCCTTCCCCGGAGGAAGGCAAGGTTTCCTGCCAGGCCTGGGGAAGCGGGCCATGAGGATGGTACCCACCACAGAGGGCTAAAAGGACAAAGGATCTGGATCCTATCAAGCCCATGGGAGGGAACAATCCTCCTCAGAGGCTGCTTACCCCGGAGGAAGGCAGGTTTCACCTGCCAGGCTGGGGAAACGGCGGCCTGATGGATGGACCACCACAGAAGGCTCAAAGGCCAAAGGGGATCCCAATCCTATTCCAGCCCAAGAGGGAACAATCCAACCTCCCAAGAGGCAGGCTTGCCCCAGGAGGAAGGCAGGTTTCCTGCCAGGCTGGGGAAGCGGTGGGCCTGAGGATGGACCCACCCACAAGAGGGCTAGAAAAGGGCCAAAGGACTCTGGATCCTATCCAGCCCAGGGAGCGGGAACAACAATCCTCCTCAGAGGCTGGCTTCCCTTCCCCGGAGGAAGGCAAGTACGCAGGTTTTCCTGCCAGGCTGGGGAAGCGGGCCATGAGGTATGGACGCCCACCACAGAGGGCTAAAGGCCAAAGGATCCCGAATCCTATCCAGCCCCCCCCCCCCCCCGGGGGAGGGAAACCAATTTCCTCCTCAAAGGACTGCTTCCATTCCCCGGTAGGAAGGGCAGGTTTTATCCTTGCCAGGCTGGGGAAGCGGTGGGCCTTGAGGATGGACCCACCACACGAGGCTAAAGGCCAAAAGGTAATCCCAATCCTATCCACCCATGGGAAGGGAAACAATCCTCCTCAGAGGCGGACTTCCCGCCCCAGAGGAACGGCAGGTTTCCTGCCAGGCTGGGGAAGCGGGGCCTGAGGATGGACCCACCACAGTAGGCTAAAGGCCAAAAGGATCCCTAATCCTATCCCACCCAGGGAGGGAACAATCCCTCCCTCAGAGGCGGGGATTCCCCGGAGGAAGGCAGGTTTTTCCTGCCGAGGCTGGAGAAGCGGGGGCCTTGACGGATGGACCAACCCCCACAGAGGGCTAAAGGCCAAAGGATCCCAATTCCTATTCCAGCCCAGCCCGGGAATGGGAACAAATCCTCCATGCAGAGGCGGCGTTCCCCCGAGGAAGGCAGGTTTCCTGCCAGGCTGGGGTAAGCGGGCCTGAGGATGGACCCACCCCCACAGAAGGCTAAAGGCCTAAAAGGATTCCCAGAATCCTATCCAGCCCATAGGGAGGGAACAATCCCCTCCTCCAGAGGATGCTTCCCCGGAGGAAGGCAGGTTTCCTGCCAGGCTGGGGAAGCGGCGGGCCTGAGGATGGACCCCAACACAGAGGGGCTAAAAAGGCCAAAGGATCCCCAATCCCTATCCAGCCCATGTGGAGGAAACAATTCCTCCGCAGACGGCTGCTTCTTCCCCGGTATGGAAGGGCAGGTTTCCTGCCAGGCTTGGGGAAGCGGGGCCTGAGGATGGGACCCACCAACAGAGGCTAAAAGGCCAAAGGATCCCAATTCCTATCCAGCCCACAGGGACAACAATCCATCCTCAGAGGCGGCTTCCCCAGAGGAAGGCAGGTTTCCTGCCAGGCTGGGGAAGCGGGGCCTGAGGATGGTACTCCAACCACAGAGGCTAAAAGGCCAAAGGATGCCCAAATCCGATCCAGCCCAGGGAGGGAACAATCCTCCTCAGAAGGCTGCTTCCCCGGAGGAAGGCAGGTTTCCCTGCCAGGCTGGGGAAGCGGGCCTGAGGAATGGACGCCCACCACAGAGGCTAAAGGCCCCAAAGGATCCCAATCCTATCCAGCCCCCAGGGAGGAAACCAATCCTCCTCAAGACAGGTCTGCGTTCCCCAGAGGAAGGCAAGGTTTGCCTGCCAGGCGGGGAAGGGAAGCGGGGCCTGAGGATGGAACCACCACAGAGGCTAAAGGCCAAAGGATTCCCCAATCCTATTCCAGCCATGGAGGGAACAATCCTCCTCAGATGGCCGGCTTCCCCGGAGGAAGGCAGGTTTCCTGCCAGGCTGGGGAAGGAAGGGGCCTGAGGAATGGACCCACCACAGGAGGCTAAAGGCCAAAAGGATTACCAATCCTATCGCCAGCCCAGAGAGGGAACAATCCTCCTCAGAAGCGGCTTCCCCAGAGGGAAGGCAGTTTCCTGCCAGGCTGGGGAAGCGGGCCTGAGGATGGACCCACCACAGAGGCTAAAGGCCAAAGGATCCCGATCCTATCCACCCCGGGAGGGAACAATCCTCCTCAGAATCTGCTTCCCCCCGGAGGAGGCGGTTTCCTGCCAGGCTGGGGAAGCGGGCCTGAGGATGGACCCACCACAGAGGATAAGGCAGGATCCCCATCCTATCCAGCCCCGGGAGGGAAACAATCCCGCCTCAGGGCTGCTTCCCCGAGGAAGGGGCCAGGTTTTCCTGCCGGGCTGGGGAAGCGGGCCTGAGGATGGACCCACAGAGGCTAAAGAAAGGCCAAAGGATCCCGATCCTATTCCAGCCCAGGGATGGGAGGGAACAATTCCTCCCTCAGAGGCTGCTTCCCCCCGGAGGAATGAAGGATTCCTGCCAGGCTGGTGGGAAGCGGGCCCCTGATGGATTGGGACACCCACCACAGAGGCTAAAAGGACCAAAAGGAATCCCGATCCTATCCTGCCCATGGGGGAAAAGGGAACCAATCCTCCACAGGGCTTGCCTCCATGGAGGAAGGCAGGTTTCCTGCCAGGCTGGGGAAGCGGGCCTGAGGATGGACCCACCACAGAGGCTAAAGGCCAAAGGATCTGGATCCTATTCCATACCCAGGGGAGCGAGAACAATCCTCCTCAGGAGGCTGCTTCCACCCCGGAGGAAGGAAGGATTTCCCTGGCCAGGCTGGGGAAGGCGTGGGCCTGAAGGATGGGACCCACCCACAAAGAGGCTTAAAAGGCCAAAGGATCCCAATCCTAATCCAGCCCAGGGAGGTGGAAACAATCCTCCTCAGAGCCGGTCTTCCCCAAGGAGAAGGAAGGATTGCCTGCCAAGGCTGGTGAAGGGGAAGCGGGCCTGAGGATTGGACCCACCCCACCAAGTAGGCTAAAGGCCAAAGGATCCCGATCCAATCCAGCCCATGGAGGGAACAATCCTCTTCAGAGGCTGCTTCCCCGGAGGAAGGAAGGATTCCTGCCAGGCTGGGGAAGCGGGCCTGAGGATGGACCCACCACAGAGGCTAAAGGCCAAAGGATCCCGATCCAATCAGGCCCATGGAGGAACAATCCTCCTCGGAGGCTGCTTCCCCGGAGGAAGGAAGGATTCCTGCCAGCTGGGGAAGCGGGGCCTGAGGATGGACCCACCACAGAGGCTAAAGGGCCAAAGGATCCTGATCCAATCCAGCCCATGGAGGGAACAATCCTCCTCAGAGGCTGCTTCCCCGGAGGAAGGCAGGTTTTTCCTGGCCAGGCTGGGGAAGCGGGCCTGATGGACCCTACCACCACAGAGGATAAAGGCCAAAGGATCCCAATCCTAAATCCACCCCATGCCCAGGGGGGAACAATCCTCTTCAGAGCTGCTTCCCCAGAGGAAGGCAGGATTCCCTGCCAGGCTGGGGGAAGCGGGCCTGAGGATGGACCCCCACAGAGGCTAAAGGCCAAAGGATCCCAATCCTATCCAGCCCATGGAGGGAACATCCTCCTCAAGGCTGCTTCCCCGGAGGAAGGCAGGATTCCTGCCAGGCTGGGGGAAGCGCCGAGGATGGACCCACCCACCCACAGAGGCTAAAGGCCAAAGGATCTGGATCCTATCCAGCCCATGGGAGGGAACAAAATCCTCCTCAGAGGCTGCTTCCCCGAGGAAGGCAAGGTTTCCTGCAGCTGGGAAGCGGGCCTGAGGATGGACACCACCACGAGGCTAAAGGCCAAAGGATCCCGATCCTATCCAGCCCATGGAGGGAACATCCTCCTCAGAGGCTGCTTCCCCGGAGGAAGCAGGTTTTCCTGCCAGGCTGGGGAAGCGGGCCTGAGGATGGACCCACCACAGAGGCTAAAGGCCAAAGGATCCCGATCCTATCCAGCCCAGGGAGGGAACAATCCTCCTCAGAGGCTGCTTCCCCGGAGGAAGGCAGGTTTCCTGCCAGGCTGGGGAAGCGGGCCTGAGGATGGACCCACCACAGAGGCTAAAGGCCAAAGGATCCCGATCCTATCCGCCCAGAGGAGGGAACCAATCCTCCTCAGAGGCTGCTTCCCCGGAGGAAGGCAGGTTTCCTGCCAGGCTGGGGAAGCGGGCCTGAGGATGGACCCACCACAGAGGCTAAAGGCCAAAGGATCCCGATCCTATCCAGCCCATGGAGGGAACAATCCTCCTCAGAGGCTGCTTCCCCGGAGGAAGGCTTGGTTTTTCCTTCCCAGGCTGGGGAAGCTGGCCTGAGGATGGGACGCCACCACAGAGGCTAAAGGCCAAAGGATCCCAATCCTCTCCAGCCCATGGAGGGAACAACTTCCCCAGAGGCTGTTTCCCCAGAGGAAGGCAGGTTTCATGCCAGGCTGGGGAAGCGGGCCTGAGGATGGACCCACCACAGAGGTTGAAGGTTAAAGGATCCTGATCGTATCTAGCCCACAGAGGGAAAAATCCTCACATGCTTTCCTGCCAGGCTGTGGAAGGGAGCCTGTGGAGAGCCCCACCATAAGGAGCGGGGGATATCTGTGTTTATCAACTTAGTAAGGAGTCCGTTTTTCGTGTATCACATAAAGTTGAAGATTTTCAGGAGCAGTTTATATGCAGTACAGGATTGCTTCAGGGAGGATATCCTTTTTATGACAGAGAGAGAGAGAGAGTGTCGCACAGTTTGCGCAATTAGGAGACAGCAATACACGTTTGTATGTTCTGAGTTTTACTAGATGAAAGAGAGGGAGAATATTGCTAAGAAAGAGGAATCGTCAATAAGATGTCTTAGGATTTTAAGTGTATTTCATAAGCGGATTACTGTGTATAAACAATTACAATGGGAAGGTTCCAGATGGTTGTCCCCTCTTATTGGAGTAGTGCTATCATTGTGGGCATTACTTAAAGATCTAAACAGTGTCCCTTCGCCCCCCTAGCTGCAACCCCTTTCATTCCTTTTATCGTACCTCCTTTTACTCACCCTTTCCACTTCCTCCTAACTGCAAGGTTTTCCTCCTGTTGCACCTTTCGAACTTTTTTTACGGTCAGTTTCCGTTTCAAAGCGCGTGAGTTACGACCCCAATAGGTCCCAGCACTGGCCGAAGACGATGGAAATGGTTTCCAAGCTGCGAGTGGATTGACTGACCCATCATTGATTTCACTTTCATACAATTAGGCTGCAGATTTTATAGGAGCATGTCATCACTGACTTGAAAATAAGTATCTTTTCCCTCCATGGTTGTTGCCAGGTCAGGGGACACCACTGTAAGTTAGGTTAGGTAAATAATTATCTTCTCCCTCCACGATTGTTGCCAGGTCAGGGGGCACCAATCCAAGTTAGGTTAGGTAAATAAGTATCTTTACATTCCATGATTGTTGCCAAGTCAGGGGACGCCACTCTAAGTTAGGTTAGGTAAATAAGTATCTTCTCCTTCCACGATTGTTGCCAGGTCAGGGGGCACCGCTCTAAGTTAGGTTAGGTAAATAAGTATCTTTTCATTCCACGACTGTTGCCAGGTCAGGGTATGCCGCCCTAAGTTTGGTTAGGTAGATAAGATCTGGTTAGGTCAGGACCTGGTATTATTGGAAAAGGTTCTTTCCATTTACGTATAAAAGGAATCTGTACCGGTCTAAGACTGACGAGAATCAGTCCGTTCCACTTGAGTAAAGTTATTCCGTGAAAAATGCTTATTGGTCGTTGATAGTGTGAATACGAATCATTATACCAACATTTGCGGCTAAAGCTTTCTCAGAAATGTAGTAGAGGAAGGAAGATCTTAGCCGTGTAATTTCCAGACTTCCAAGATATCTGGTCGAACTGGAATATCTGCTGGAATATCAACTGGAATATCTGCGAGGTCATGTCTAGAGAAGATCAGGCAGTCTGGCATGCAAACTATTCAATTCCCAGATAGAGAGAGAGAGCTCTATTTGCAATTCAGTGGATGATATTGCAAAATTTCGCCTCTCAAAAGGTAAGCGAGTTGTAATTATATAAGAAAATTCATTAGCCATTGCAGCAGGAGCAGCAGCAGCAGACTTTGCTATGCGGAGTTACCCACCATACATTGACTTTTAATTGACGTTTGTATGATAATAGGCCATACATGCTGTTCATCTCGGTCACGAAACTGTCTTCAGCAGGGGATGACTGTTGACAGGTAACAACCACCTCACTGAATTTTTATTGGTCTGAGGAGCAGTCGAGTTGGTAGTAGTGTGTCTCTTTGCTGCTGCTTTGAGCGTACGTCTGTACAGACGTGTGGTGTATGTGTGTGTGTGTGTGTGTGTGTGTATGTATGTACAGTTGGACACAGGTTTCCCTGGTACACCTTCTTGAGGGACTTCGAAAAATTATATGGTAACAGTGTTTACTGAGGGGGATGGGGGGAGGACTCTTCCTCTCTTAGCAAGAGTTCCACCAATAAGCTCTGGAATTCTTTCAGTGGTATGAGTCATTAGGTATGGTTGGAGAAACACACACACACACACACACGGAGTAAAAGAAAAAAAATGAAATCTGAGCAGGTTATATTGCTGTAACTAAGATTACTGTCTCACTTTTGATATAAGTTCGTTTATTAAGATTCCATTTAACTTTCGTCTAAGGCGTTATCTTACCAACTTGTCTGTTATTATATATCTGTCATATTCATTAAGCAATACTTAAAATTGATCAAAATTTTAGAGTTATATTGGTATTGGAGAGAATCACGAACATCATAACAGGATAGTTTAACCTTTTCACGTAAGCCAAGTTTATAGTATCGATTGCAGTGCGTTTCCTACCAATAATATAATAGGAAGCAATAAAGAGAAGCGCAGCAGCACTTCATTGAACATACTCAAAAACTCAGTGAAAGTGTTGAAAGTGTCCGACACCTCAGCTCCTCTCTCTCTCTCTCATATTAGCTAATTTAAAGTGACATGTCATCTAGAAATACCACTGCGCTAGGTAAGCAGTTTTGATATGTCATTAACACCCTCTAATCTTGACTAAACTAATATATGCATACATATTTTTTCGAGGGGCGGGGGAGTGGTATCGGGCATTGAGTTTCTTGTTGTTAAGCCGTCTTACAGGTTTTGGAATTCTAAAATGTAATTCAAACTGATAAGTTTCTTGCTTTTGCTGTACCAATGTCCTCAGCCTGGCTTTGCTACAACTGAAATGGGTGGGGGACTAGGGGTAAGGTGGGCCTGTTGCAACCCCGGTGAGTGGACAAAGTAGATATGCTCGTAGATAGAGTGTATGGCTAACGAAAAGCTCCACTTGAAATATTTTCTTGTTTATCTTTAATGCCTGCGTGTTTTTAGTGTTTATCCTGATATTATTATAGTACTGTAGATTTTCTGAATACAACAACATTTACAAGAAGTAGGATTGGGTTAAACTCACTCTCTCTTGTAAATACATATAGAATGAAAGGGAGAGAGAGAGAATGGAGGGGGGGGGTGAGGAAGGAAGAGGACGGGGTGGAAGTGGGTGTGGAGGGAGAGGGTAGGAGAATGTTGTTTTTATTTTTATTCTGTTATGTTTTTCATTACTCCATTTCTGGGCTAATCGAGGCCTTTTGCCTCTTCGTACAGGACAAGTGTTTCTATTTCTTTAATAGAATTTGGTGATTTCATGAATTATTATTTAAATTATGGTACTGGGTGTAGTACACCATAGCAAAATCTCGTACTTATATGAATCTTAGTTACAGAGAAATAGGTTAGAGAATTCGCGAGCACTTTTACCGAGCTCATTTTACGAAGCAGTGCTCGCCGAGTATTCAGTTCTCAATGTAATTATTACAGGACCAATAATATGTGAGCATATTATATTTACAGTAGTATCTTTATTTCATACCATGGTGATTAGATCCCTATTGGCTAATCCTACAATCAAGGAACGATATAATGATATATGAAGCATGGTATTGTTTTACTCAACGTCGAAGCCCACAAGTCTGAATCCCAACGAGGTAGAGGTCGTCAGCGAGGATTGTTTAAATGGGTCAGACTTCATAACCACTCACACTGAATTGAAGGGACACAAATCTGGCGCTGCGAGGACGAATTGTCACTTTACGTGTCGGGAATTTCTACGACTTTTATTTTATGATTCGTGCCCGGATGTTCTGGGGCCGATGACAAGGCCTTGAGGAGGCGCGCACTCTAAAAACTCTTAAGGTGGGATACAATAAAATCTGGTCAACAAAACAGTTTTATTACGAAAAATAAACATTTAAATACATTAACAGTACATATTGAAACTAAGTTCCTAACAGAATTCCACAGTACACGCAGTTTCGTACTGCTTTCACCAATTTAATACAATTACCTGAAAATTCTCATGGCCTTTGTATGTTGCAGCACATAGGATCTTTGATGTCACGTGCTTGTAAAGCACTAAGTCCACAACTGGACGAAAAATCTGCACAATACGAGACCCATTGACTCAATGTCACAAACAAACAACTTTCTAGCACTGGCAGCTTTCTTTTGCTGCATAAATCGAGTCCCTCATCGCAGGGATGGCACATATATACGTGGATAAAGTTAACTTACTGTTAAGACGGAATTCGACCTAGCATGGCGATGGCTGGGAGTCGGAGAATTGAGAGACACAATTTTTTACGGTACTTACTCGGATCAGGGTTCTGGGCAGGAATGAAGCGTCGCTTCGCCCTTCTTTAAAAGAAACTTGCGTTTGCTTCCCGCGTGAAACTACAGAATCCCTTGTAATTCAGGCGGGAATCATCGATTATTTCGACATTACGTATATCACTAAATCTATTTTATTCTTGAATGTGAAATATGACTGTTACGTTATTATTTAAGATCAAGGAATTGACTTAAAGTTCTGGCTGAAGGCCGTAATCTGCAAATTTTTTAATGGCTATGGAGTCCTTGGCTCCAAATCTATACATAGATCATTTATCTCATCTCATACTAGTGATCAGCAAATTATATTTATTAATGAAAATTCATAACGTCTTCTTTTCTATAAGACGCGCTCCTTCCCCGCCATGCCTTTAGGAATTGCGTCATAAACTGTCGTGTATTGGACAGCTTTCTGTTCAATGTATCGCCCGCGAGATCCCTCAGTCTTGCCCCAATTTAACGCAACACTTGTGAAGTTAAATGGCGGGGATTTCGAATGATCAATTCGAAATTCACGACATTACGCGACAATGGCTTCTCGATACGAGCCATTGCACGTGATGTTGGTGTGTCCCCCACCACGGTACAGTTGTGGATAAGAAGTTGGGAGGAGAGTGGGAACTTGAACGAATTGCATAAGTTTTTTATGCTGAATAATTGGTGGATATGGTACATTGTTCGCATGGTTATTTAAATCTTTTTTGTTTTTCTTATTTTAATTGTTGAAGAAAGTTTTCTTTCTTAAATGTAATTTCATCTCGCTATTATAATTTTGATTAGACCACAGATAGCCACAGTCCATTCCAACACCACTGTAATATTTAAGGTGCACCTCCATAATTCCACACCAGTGGGTAGTTGGCCCTTGCCGACTCAACCATGAACAAAGTTAGATAGTCGATTGAGTTGTCTCAGTAAAATTAAGCCTATAAGAGCATTTTATTTGTGCCCACCCCGTCACAGTCATTGTGCGTCTTATGATAGCTATAGTTTATATATTAAATGTCATTTCAGTGATGGCTCAGGAATGATTTACAGCTTTAATAACCACCAACCAAATTGAGAATATTATGGAAATATGTAATCCATGTTCTATTTTATATGCTTTTGAAACCAAAAATACACGGCCATGTTTACTAAATTATGATCAATCCATCGATTACAAAATTCGAAGAATCTAGAATTGATTGCGATGTTATATAAATTATAAGTTAAACATTTAAGATAATATGTTCTCTTAGCTAGGCCAGGGGGTCCACGGAAAACCACCCCAGCTGAGGACGACGCCATTATCAGGGCGGCTCGAGAGCAACCCTTAACCAACGCCGAGGCCATTCGTGAAGACCTTGGATTAGAAGTGTCATCAATGACAGTACGACGCAGACTCCACTATGCTGAGATTCATCACAGAACTCCAGCGACGAAGGAGCTCTTGACGGAGTGACATAAGGCGGGAAGGCTTTGAATTTTGCCCAACGTCATGCTGATAAGGGTTTCCGGACTTTTGGGGCCGGGTCATCTTTACTGACAAGAAGTGCTTTTCGTCCACATCGCACGGGAAGCTGCATTGTTGGCAAACAAATAGAACTCGGTATGATAAGCATAATCATTACTTGCATCAATTATCAATTGCATTCTTCTTTATATTAATTATTAATCTTCAGATTTTGTTCCACGGAAGTGGACTGTCAAAAAAAAATATATAAAGGAGTAAACATAAATAGTGCTATTTCTGAGATAAATATTAGGTATGGGACAGTGGCATCATTTCCTCTTTTTCCTCAAATATAATTAATAAATAATTAGACAATATAATTCTTTCAGTGTTGTTGCATCACTGAAAATTTAAAATTCTCCAAAGGTATATATATGATTTATATCATACACCCCCATTTTTTCTCTCATTCAGAATTTTTTGGGGTGAACCCCGTAACCATCGTTGAAGGTGGTTCGAATTCCGGCCCATGTCGACCTGCAACATATGGGGCTGTGTTGGTTTTCTGCATGGTATGGGTGATGTGTCCCGTATCGAGGGGCGATTTACAGCAGCTAGGTATGTTGAGCTGCTGCAAACCTCCTTCTTGCCTTCATTTCGAGAAAGGAATTTTCCCTTTTCCCTTCCCACCAGGGCCCATCCTGTTCATGCACGACCAGAGTCCCATTCACATTGCTCGCATTGTTCAAAGTGGTTTGCCGGACAGGATAACCTGCTTCTTCTTGAATGGCCGAGAAAAGGAGCAGATGAATGTAATTGAACACTTGTGGGCCCAGATGGTGAACAACCATGGAAAACCTTGAAGCATGAGAGAACAACACCAAGGCAACTCAATGGCTCATTACAACCAACCTTTCAGTGGGAAATTTGTAGATGGAGACCGCAGCAAATTTTCAACCTTGTTCATTCGATGCCCGACAGATTGAGGAAAGTGACTGAGAGAGGGTGGATGGTCAAGTTATTAGACTGTATAATATAAAGTTATATTTTTTGTAATAGGACATAAATGTTCTCATTTTGTTCTCACTATTATTTGATTATATGTTTTTTAATAAACATAATTCCCTACAAGTTTTTATTATAACCATGATATTCTTGATTATATTATTAAGTATCTGTAAAAAAAAAAAAGGCATAATGCCTCCATACAATACTGAGAGTATTGCAGTAAACTTTCCTACTTACTCGGGTCCCACAAGTTTTTGATGTTTCTTCCTAATCACAGTTCTTGTTAACAGCATTGAATTATAGAACTGAATGACTCGCCGAGCACTGTTTTCATACAGTGAGGTCGGTAACAGTATTGGCAAATTGCCTTACCTGTATACTTTGTTCACTGTGTGTGGCCCATACAGATATGATATATCGCCGCTTATTTTTTCGCTTATTAGCTTCTTGGAGTCTATTAAAATATTTCCATATTTGAAAAGTAATGCTTTAGATCCTACTGATATTTCAATGTATCTTTGGGTTGGTTAAAACCTAAAGGTATTTATTTGGAAACCCAACCTTTTCCATGAACAGGGAGTGTAAGCCTGAGCTATACGACCGTTAGCATACCAGCTATTGCTACGTCTTGTGCAG
>NC_061089.1:12974843-13046470 GCF_015104395.2 Macrobrachium nipponense
ATGAGTTAATATGTCCATCTTCTACTTAAAACTTGCCAAGGAATGCAACAGGTTGAAAGTCCCTGTCCCATACTGACAAGAGGTACTCCCAGGACCTAATGTAGCAGATGTAAAAACTCCAAAGAATCTATCTCATGGTGCCCAACTGCTGCTACAGGGATCTGTGCATGAATGGATGGAACGACTTTCCAGTGCAGTGGTAAGAACAAACTCTTCCTATTGTGGATGTCTGCATCAGCATTGTTGGAATGAACCTCAGAACAAACTATACCTTGCTGGCTTCTGTCCCAGTGAAAACTGTCTGCTACACGACAAGCATTTCAACATTGTGTCCACTTGGACCCAAGGGTATGTTGCCAGATTCACAAGTAGCTCCCTCTCCCTATAGGGACTATATCAGGACAATGTCCTTGCAGCTTGGAGGTCTAGTATATGGGCACTCTACCCCAGAAATGAGATACAGTAATACCCAAAACTTCCATGAAGTTAGGTTCCAGAACCCCCCTTGCGTAAGGGGAATTTTCACAGAAGTTTGGCATGGTTTCTAAAAATTCTAATAGATGCTTACTTCTAGTCTGAACACTAAATATGACCCTAATCATGCTCCTCAAATCTAAAACTAATTTTTAAATGAAATTAAAGTTACTGTAATTTCATTTAAAAGTTAGCTTTATACATTACCCATGAAAAAAAGAAATAAATGGTTGGTAAAAATATAGGAGAGTGTGAAGATTACAAACATACAACATAGTTCTCGCTTCTTTCCCTGTTCTGACCAACCAATAAATTTTTAGAGGTCTTCTCAAACACTTTTAAGAAATTCTCTATTCTGTTTATTCTGTCACTTTCTCTTTGTTTTCTGAAATTCCTTTTCATGAACAAACGGTGCCTTTTATTTGGACTAATAGTACAACTCTTAGTTGTGTCAATTTTAGAACAGGCATTTACAGTTCTAGAAGGTAAAGGTAAAAATAGATCAATTCAAAATTATCTACGCC
Organism: Macrobrachium nipponense; assembly: GCF_015104395.2. Taxonomy (NCBI): domain Eukaryota; kingdom Metazoa; phylum Arthropoda; class Malacostraca; order Decapoda; family Palaemonidae; genus Macrobrachium; species Macrobrachium nipponense. The sequence continues at coordinate 12,975,842 of NC_061089.1, forward strand.
ACCGCTAACTACAAGAGAAAGAGAGAGAGAGAGAGAGAGAGAGAGAGAGAAATTGATTATTTTTATTTTTTAATGTTATTTAAAGGGGACTTCTGGTTGCATTTTAGCTGTTCCATATGTAGTATTATTCCATTTAATTACCCCTGGTGAAAATTTTTTTTGAAAGGAGCGTTTTCTTATTTTTACAACCAATTTTCTATTGTACCATGGGCACAGCCATTTATGTGTGGCTCACCTGTTATGCGTGACGTCATGTCATGGTAGGCTCAGAAAAGCGGAACTATTCCACCAGGCGCGCTGTATACACAATAAAAATGGCCGACTGAATTTCCCAAAATTGAATATCTTATCAATTTCTTTACATTACATAATGGGCTTAAATAATTCAGGATTTGGTACCAACCACATTTTTATCATAGCGCAACAAATGTTCTCTACAGACATTTTTTTGTTTTTTGTTTTGTAAAAACAAAAACCGAGAGCACAGCATCTTCAGATGATATCCTTTTTGGTTTGTATTTGTCAGCTGAAAATATATGATTGAAATGGTAAATAAAGAAGTAGTCTGAAGTAGGCCTAGTTAGGCGTACAGCCCTAAATTCTAAAACCCCATTATCTAAACCAGTTAAAAAAGACTAAACGAAGGCCCTCATCAATTCATGGACAGACACACACACAGTTTAGAAAACTGCCGTTCACCCCATCACACCACGCACATGGCGATTGACAAGAATAAATTTCAATTCAAATGCATACAAGTGGAAGCATCATAGTATAGATAGCGGTATATAGCCGCCCTATCTTCGTCGGTAACATGGTCTGTTCAGAGGGAAATTAAGTTCCCAAAACATATTATATAAATTTCATAGCCATACCTAATAACCTTCTCCTTATGTCATCTTTTAAATCTGTTGGCAAGAAATGGTCCGAACAGACAACGATTTGTGTCATAGGTTGAAAGGTTCTGATGTTGATATCGTCCCTTCGAAGAGCCATCAGCCAGCGACTTGATTTCTCTCTATTTGATGGAATCCTGCGGAATGATATGCCTTTTGGACACTTGCCAGAAGTATTGGCACAACCAAACGCTATACAAGTTGGCATAATTGACGCTGTTTGAATGACAATTGACTTAAAACACGAGGACAATACCGATGATGAATACGTACCTTGTTGTGTACCTGAGACCTTTCTCTCCAATTGCATTTCATTAGCTCCTTGACAATGTCTTAGTAAAGACGAAAGCGCTTGGGTTTCTGACTATCATTTTCCTTTGGTATTTGCTTATTTAATGAAGTCACGTGCATCTACTGTGATTTTTTAAGCGTACACTACAATACGCATGCATTGCTGCGCTTATTATTATGAGGCAACTCCAACACTATGTCATCGGCACTAATCCGCCAGATGGCAACATAGTCGAATCCTGGATAAATGGCACTTTCCAATGAAGTACCTCAGCGCTAATTTGAAATTAAATTGTAAAAAAATGGGATTACATACCGATTCAAGGAATGGCTAATTTTTTAGCTTGTTAAAAGTTCTGTTTGATGAAATATAATGGCTATTAACCAGAAGTTCCCCTTTAATTTACACATAAAAGCTTGAAAACTTATAAATTACATAAAAAAATTGAACAAACACCTTTCAGGGTTTCTCCTGGACTTGAAAATGTTGTGTTTGCGTTCGAGTGTCTGTGAAATACTCACATATGATAATTAGTTAGGTTCCAACGAAAAGTTTGTGCTATTGTGAATTCGTGCAACTTGAATCATGTAAGACTGAGGTATTACTGTATCCCTGTAAGAACAAATTTTGGTAAGAAACAAGTGTGACACCTGACCTGAAGTCTTCAGGATCCTACCTGAAGACTGCAACTGATAATGACTTATCCACAACAGCTAAATAGATCCTGACTTCTGTTGGGAAGATGACTGCCAGATAAATTGCCCTTTAAGTTGGTTCCTATTTTTATTTTCCCAGTTGCTCTGGAGACCAACTTCCCAGCACAACTAAAGAAGTCACTCACTAAGGAAAGTCTGCCATTGTCAATGTGGTTACAGTCAAACCCCACTTTTTGCAGTCTTGCAATTCGCAGACTCATCTATTCACGGATTTCTCTATGAACATATATGCATATTAGTCATGGGAAATTTGCCTATTGGCTGTATTTTTCACCGAGAAATATTCACTACTTACTGTATTTTCATATTTTCATGACTAATGCACTTTTTGTGATAAAACTATTAAAATACTCAGATATACGTAAGCACTTTTATAGGTTTTTTGGTGTCTGAACTATCAAAATAGGCAGTTCTAAGTGTTTTTAGAGGGCTTTAAGAATTTGCAGGGGGGTTGTGGTACACATCCCCCACATGTACCAGGGGGGGTTTCTCTAGTTTCTGCATGCATACATATCTCCAGAGCCAGAGGTCTTATAAGTATCTGAGGGGTGGTGGCTAGCCAAAAGGTGTACCCTTGAATGGTACACCTTGCCTGATCAGAAAAAGCCCATCTGAGGTCCAAGTAGAAATGCTCCCCCCTTTTTGCATTGCTAATAACAAATATGCATCTGTAACAGCAAGAAGAGCTGTTCACCTAACATCAACCTCACCTCACAGTTCAATGTCAGGAACCACCAAATCAAGTTTTTCTTAGCCTTAGAATGTTTTCTGAAACCTTGGCATTCTTTAGTGACAAGAGAACTTGTTACTTCCAAGGCTTCTACTAATCAGCTATGGCCATAAACCCCCTTAACAAGCATTCCTTGATATCCACTTCTATAGTGCTGGGGACGAACCATTCTTTTTACTACAAGTTAATGATTCTAGCTACAGGTAATTACAGCATTATATTTTAAAGGTTTCTTAAAACTAATGTCCTATCATTTTTTTTGTATAACAGAAACAACTCAGGCATAACAGAAACAACTGAGGCAAGTGTGCAATTTATAATATAATCAGTTTCTTTTGCTAATAAATCCTATTCCAACTGCATCTCACTTACATCCTTCTTTTTTTATAAACTTTTAGCAGTTTCTTCCCAAGATAAAATGGTAACAGGTCTAATTTACTAGTGTTTCTGTACAAAATTTTGTGCAAATTAATACAGAATGAATCCCAACAAAACACCATGGGGTAAATACACGCTATCCAACAACATATATGAACAGTATTATTTTCGCCATAAGTGTAGAACCCCGTACATTAATGCTAATCTGTTCCAGAAGAAGCATTAAGATGTATAATTCAGTCGCAATCTGAATCAATTTTTCCATAAAAAATAACTGAAAATGGATTAACACACTCTTGACCACCAGTTATTACCGTAACCTTGCCTTTTTATATAAAAAATTTCACTTGAATCACAATTAAATAATTTCAGAGTTAAATAATATTTATTGTATTATAAATCCTTTTTTTTTATTTCTAAATGCATACTGTATAAAAAAACTGGCCTACATCCAATGTGGCTGCATTACCAATGGTTGACTGAGCACCATACACTACGTTAGGTATAGTATGTACGTACTGTACTGGGTAGTCACAAAACTTGTTGCTAATAATAAAACATTGAAAAACAACCTTATTATTACAGTAAATTAATAAAATATTGAAAATAAGATGCTGAATCAGTCACACAAATGACTCTTCCATACTTTTCAATAATCTCCTAAAGTTCAATTGTGGTTTTTACCATTTTTCTCTCCGGCTTCTCTGCAATGGCTGCCTTCTGACCCGTGATTTAATCACAATACAATACAGAAAGCCACAAAAACTAAGGAAATATTCCTTTACAAGCGTGCACTTGCTCGAAACAGCAGCAGAGTGAGCTGGCTTTAAACAACAATGCCAACTAGCAGCAACAGACAAAAGCACTTTTGTTTACAAAAATCATACGGTTCATTGGGTCAGATTCCGGTTTTTTGTTCGAGCTCTGGTGCAAAATTTTGCGTTGAAATCCAATTATGTCGAGTTCTGATATGGTCGAGGAATGGGGTTCTAGTATACATGGATGCAATTTCATAATTTTTTTAAAATTTTTGTCTTAAAAAAAAATATTACTCCTCAAGCTCATACATTACTTAAGGGGACCGTCCGCTATGTTGTGTATTTTTTTTGTTTATTAAACAAAATACAATAATTTCCATATATGTTTTAGATACTATATATAATACCTTCATCATGCAAAAATTTCAAGTCATTTGAGCAAAAACTTTTAGTTTTATTAGCAAAAATTATTATTTAACAAAAAAAATTTAGGTAGCGATTTCTCCGCTAATATGACATCAGTTGTATTAAAAATTATACCATAAAAACTAATTTATATACGGAATAATTCTGTGAGAACAGAATTTTGATTTTTGTTTATTTTTTTTATGAATTTAAAAAAAAAAATTTTGTCTAGGCACTCAAAAAAATTGTTAAAAAAAAAGAAAAAAGAAAGAAAAAATTGGCTCAAAAGGAATTATGGGATTTTTATTCCTCTTTCTAATGGTATCTTTCTCTCTAAAATTGGATAATAAATAACCGAGTAATGGCTACCAACATGCGAATAAGTATGTTTTTGAGTTATGACCTCCCAAAGATTTTCTATGTAAATTTTCGCTTTTTCTTAGAAAAGTCAAAACAACATTATTATAATTACTTTATTTGTACTTTTATTGTTGATTTCTACATCAAGGATCCTGGTCCTCCCCCTAAAAGTGGTATTAATACTCTAAGCGTGACACGAGACAATGATGTTGACGGCGTGACATGAGACAATGAGGGAGCTGATAACAATGAATTTTTGTGTTTTTCTTTTAGCACACTCCTGGCCTTCGCTAATTTTGCTAGCCTTAGTTGCTGAGTAGCCTTCTTGATCTTGGGTAACTTCGGCATTGCTATAAGTTCACTAAGAAGTTATAAAAACAACGTAAATAGCTAGTAACCAAACGCAAGTGCGTAAGTGTATGCAACTCCTTTGACATCTGTGGAGTAACTGAGTCATTCTCTGAGTCTCGCCTATACAGCTCTAAGCAGCTCTCACACTACCGTTCATTGCTACCAGATGTATGAGAATTTCTAAAAAAATCTGAAAAAATCGCTGTATATATGCAAAAATAAACACGCAAAAATGATCCTGTCAAACTCAAGTCATACAGACGACGCAGTTACCATGACGTCATCATTTAGAAACCACTATATCGTTATTATTTGTAAAAATAATTGGCTGAAACTTCTGGAAAGCATGCACGGTATGTTTCTGCATAGATACAAATTATAACTCAATTTTTTACTTTTTCAAGTTGACATGTCATCCGCCATAGCGGACGGTCCCCTTAATACAGTGGACCCCCCGCATTCGCGTTCTCTAGATTCGCGGACTCACACATTCGCGGATTTCTCTGGGGAACGTTTCCCTGCATTATTTGCGGAAAATTCGCGCATTCGCGGTATTTTTCTATGATAAATATCCACAAATTCCTGGGTTTTTTTTGATGAATTTCATCATAAAATGCACTTTTTGTGATAAAACTATTAAAAAACCAAGTATAAAAATTTTTAGTGGGTTTTTCTTGAGTTTTAACTAACAAAATAGGCTGTTTTTAGCATTTTCATAGGGGTTCCAAACATTCGCGGATTCTAACTATTCACGGGGGGGTCTGGTACGCATCCCCCGCGAATACGGGGGGACCACTGTAATTGCATCTTAGATCTAACATAAAACCTTGCATATGACTCCCTTCGACATTATGTTATGAATAAATCTTCATATCTATTACAAATATAAATGAATTTTAAAGAGAGGGGTCTAGAGCAATTCATTTTCATTCGGTAAAAATACTCACACTGGTCAGCACGAGCATCATTCAAATGATATAAGATAGGTACCAACACATCCAAAACATCACTGCTCTTCAGCACATAGAAGAGGAATTTCTGAAACGATAAAAGGAAAACTTTTAAGAATACCTAACAGAACTCTAATGTTCAACACAAGTTAAAAATAAATTACTATATTTTCATAATCAATAATACTGTAAAACTATTTTCCATTACAACTGGTTATGTAAAAATTAATCTTGGGTTTAAGAGTAAATATCTGAATGCCCAACTGTCTGTCATATTCTTCACAGTGCATACTGTACACTTCTATAAAACAAAACTGATTTTTTCATACATAACCAATAACTTACAATTTGATATTTTTAAGACCATGAAATTGTACTAGCTGCTTCAAACTGAAGGAAGATGGAAAATAGATTTTGTCTTAATCAGTGGAGTATATAAATCTTATAAGAGAACCAGAAGCAAGAAGATTACTGGTAATAGAGTGTCAGGACAAAAGGAGTTAACAGAGTACAGATCAGTGGTAGGACAGTGGAATTGGGTATCACTACATACCATGCCAGAAATATCATAAGATTTTAGTGAGTTGCTTTTTAAAGATAAGAAAAAGCTTATTAAAATTGTGAGAAAAACTAAGAACATAATGGGAGAAGTTACAATAAATGAGTTGGAAGAAGAAAACATTTACTAATATGCCTATTCCGATGCTTCATTTGGGAATATAAAAGATAGCCATACTCAGTTATATCCTTGACAGATGGTAAGAGGAGAAGTCCCATATGGCTAAAGTCCAGAAAATCCTGGAGAGTACCAAAATCTACCATTCAAGCAGAAGCTCTGCATGTGGGGAGACCATAGAAGGATTGATATAGTATTTCAAACATTTGTGGAAAGAGATAGGAGGGAGAAAAATGTGTTGGTTAATACTGATAGTAAAATACTAATGACTCAAATAAAATCGAGTACTGGTACTAAGAGATTAAAAATAGACATTGCAGCAATAAGAGAAACAATAGAATCTGGGGAAATAAAGGAGGCGAGATGGACAAAAGGAAAAGATCAAATAGATGATGTATTAACTAAAGCAGGAGTTTCAAGGGAAAATATTATAATTATGTAGAGGGTAAGGAGTTGGGGGATAAAGGAAATTAGAGGGGATTAGGTTAGGAAGAGGTTGGAGGGGAGGGAGAAAGAGATAAGTGTGACAGGCCTGTACCGAGGGGGGGATCGGGGGAGTCGGACAACCCCCCCAAAAAGAAATTTCTGGAAGCCCATATTTTTTGTGACTATCCTTTTCATTGAACTTGACTAATAAAGTAATAAGTAAATATCTTGCTTTTTGGTAAGTCTCTTTTAACAAATTTTGTTATTAAATATTAATATTGTTCTTTAGTAGTAGGAAATACAAGAGTGATAACAGGAATATGATATAGGCTACCATATTTTAAATGATTATAAGTAAAATTCTGTTAACCAAAGTGAGTACTGTACTTTGAATAACATCTAATCAGGTAGAAGGGCATAGACTGCATACCCAATTTCTCTTCTTAATATAACTAAAATAACATTTTCAAGCATTTCATCTTGTATATAGTACCTATATATACAATGACATTTATAGAAGAAAAGGTCGAGTTTTGGGAAAAACGACCCCCCATAAAAAACTCTGGGTATAGGCCTGTGTGATTATATATCAGTTTAGTCAGTGTTATTTTATTTTTATTTTCTGTATTAGTGAAATGTGGGTGATGTTCAATGTATAAGAAACATGTTTGATTTTAGAAAATGTCTTGACGAATTTAAATTGTGTTGTGACATCACAGGATGTGATGACATAGAAGACAAAATGGAGGTAGCATGGGGTATAAAAGTAAAAAATAACAGCATGCAGACAAGGACGCAGAGACCTGGTGTTTGGTAGTGGTAGGGTGGGAGAGAGCTCTCTGTCTTATAGGGGTTTGTGGGTTGTAAGTCATGTTTGTGGGGTTGTTAAAAGTCTTCAGCTGGATTATACTGGGACCGAGGAACATGAAAAGGTGGGTAAATAGCATGTTTTTGGCACATAGGAAAGATTAGGCTAGGAAAATATTCACTAAAGAGGCCAAAACAACTGATATCTTCTCCACATCCAAACCTGAAACAGGAAAAAGATGGCGCTGCCTCCACTCTCCTGGATAGGGGAACATTCTCCCCCCAAGAAAGACAGAGGAACATGAGGCATAAAATCTGATCCCTCTCCCAAAACTTCCAAAGTGGAATCTATGGAAAAATAGGAAGGGGACAAGCCTTAAAAGGAAGAAAAAGCAACTGGAGGAGGTCTAGACAAGGGAGAAGCAGAACAATGAGGAGACAGAAACATCCATCGAAGGAGGAGAAAATCCTTCCCAAGATGGTGCCTCCAACTTCATATTGTATTATTGCTTCTTGGCGAATCTCCTCCATTTCTCAAGAGACCAAGAATGACATTCAGAACAAGGTTACAAACGTTACAAACATTTGATCTCCACCTACTATAAGTTGAATGGGGATCGGTTTCAAAGGAAGCAAGGAAATTAACAATGATAGATACCTACACCAGGACATTTCCTCTGAGGCTTACATGAACTCTTAGCTGGGTTTTATGATTTCATTATAAAAATCAAAACACACACACAAAACACACCAAAAATCACTGTACACAAAAAATACAACCAAGAAAACACAGGCAAAGGGTAAAACCCAGCTTTAGGAAGGAGAGTGAGAAAGACATCCTCTCTCAAGGGCAGTAAGAAAAAAAACTAATACGAACATCACTGGGTTGACATTGGGTCACTGGCCGGTCCCTACCTTATTTCCATGAAAGATGCCAAATGCTACCAATTCCTTCCATAAACAATCCTTATTGTTTTTTACCTGTTTCCATCTGGCGCCAGAATATTTATCCTCATGTTAAGACAGGGTTTGTTCCATACATGAACAAAAGTATACAGTAATACCCCGACCTTATGTGAGGTTAGGTTCCAGACCCCATCACACAAGGGGAAGTTCTGCTTAAGTTTGGCACAGTATCTACAAATGCTAATAAATACTTAATTCTAGAGTTTGAACATTAAATAATATGACTATTCATGCGCCCTAACTATTAAGCTAACTTTTAAATTACATCAATGGAAAGACAAATATATGCACAAAATTCTAAAAAAATTCCCCTACCTTCCATGAGAAGATGAAAATGACTACTGACAACCCATTGTGGGGCCTCTTTTACAAGAAAATCAGAAATTTTATGAAGTTAAACATGATTTTTCTAATAAATGAAGGAAAATTAGTAACAAATATGAGCATATTTGTTGTAAAATGTTTACGTAAATTTACAAAGAACGAAGATGTAGTAGCTGTTTTGGCTTTATATGTTTCTAATATTTCCTTGCAATTTTCTTTGCAAAATTATATTTATAACTAACATACTATCATAAAAGGTAACTACAACCAACAGCAACCCCTTAGTATATTAATGAGCAAATTTATAAAAAGAGGTCATGTGAGACAGAGAAGGCAGTACATCTTCCCTTGAAGCCAAGACCAAAACTAAGCCCTCAGCCAGTCTCCCATCTTACCCAGTCTAAAAGTTGCCATTGTGAATTTATGAGCTATAGAAGTAGCGGCACCTCTTTCATGCCGAATTCCCTTAAAATTGAAGGTGCTCAATATTGCTTCTCCCCAGGATCAATCTCTCCATCACCCACAACCCGAGTGCCTATCCGTCCATTAATAGTTAATACATTACCCTAACATCTTTTCTTTGCGTTACTAGGTAAACGTTATAAGTCGGTCATAATGAAGGCAAACAATTCAATAAAATAAAGAAAAGATATGTATTGTTTACAGAGGGTGAAGGTAAAATTCAATCAATTTAAAATCATGTATTACTAGTGTGAGGGCTAACTAAAAACAAAATAGAGAGAGAGAGCAAAACCAAGAGCAAACTCTTGGTATTATTTATGTGTAAATTTACAAAAAGACATCATGTGAGACAAAGAAGAAGGTAGTACATCCTCCCTTGAAGTCAACGCCAAATCTAAGCCCTGACCTGTCCAGTCTCTCATCTTATCCAGTCTAAAAGTTTTGATTAGTGAATTTATAGGCTATAGAATTAGTAGCACCTCTTTCCCACCTGATTCCCTTCAAAATGAAGGCGCATAATACTGCTTCTCCACAGGATCAACCCATCCATCACTAACAACCTATTATTATTACTCCTGAGAGTCTATCTGTCCATTAAGGGTTAATACATTACCCTTAAAAAAGAAAATGACTGACATAAAAATAGTTACAGTAACTACATATAACGTATGTACATATACTAACGTTACCCCTAATTCATGGGATGCCATTTCCTTTTTTCCTCACAGAGTAAAAGATGTTTTCTTTGCGTCACTAGGTAAACGTCATATGTCGGTCATAACGAAGGTATACAATTCAATAAAATACAGAAAACATGTATGTACATATATAATGTTCACAGAGGGTGAAGGTAAAATTCAATCAATTCAAAATCATGTACTACTAGTGTTGGGGCTAACTACAAACAAAAGAGAGAAAAATATGTACATAAATACTTTATGCACATTGAAAATGTATTGGACTGTAAATAAAAAAAACAGCAGAGCACAATTAAAAAGATAATCTTTTATTCCATGATTAACATCCATTTAAAATTTATACCTTGAGTCATAATTTCCTGAGAGAAACCTGGCAGAAAGAAATGTACTAACCTTATTATAATCACAAAACTTCCAGAAAAATACTAGTAACTCTTGATGAAAGCCAATCTTCTTAGTGGAATGTGGAAGGTAAGTCTGTTGCAATGGATTATTCAGTAGCCATGTGAAGCCTCGCAGAACAAAAGAAAAATCTTCCTCACGATGTATACGGCTCAGGTAGTTTATAAATAAATTGTCAGAGACAGTATTTGGCTGAAACATAAAATATACAGCTACAGCTTAAAATGATAATTGTTTTCACAGAAATGATAAGACTATAACTTTTTTCCTAAGTAAAACATTCTGATAGTCAAATTGTATGATGGTAAGACAGTTACAACATTTTACATTATGAATAAGCAAATATGTTTTGCCGGACAACATCCATCAATTACACGCCCACATCTGCCATTTTTAGGAGTCCTAAATCACTCCCAAAATCTTTTTCAAGGCTACATATCTAGCAATTTTGTTAATGAAAGTTACCTGGTAAAAATGATAATACTAAATTTCCATGTTACAAAAGTCTTTATCTGTCATAGTTCTTGCTGTCCCCTATTAAATTTAGGATAGAATTTAATAAATCATATATGATACTTGGGTTTTCAGGCCAATTAATTTGTACATAATAAATTAAACCTTAAGGATTTTATTTAGCTGCTAAACCCATCAATGACAAAACAAAACTTTTCTATAGCTGACATCATTTGTCACTATTGGAACTTCAAGGTCGGATTAGAATCTTAAGGGTTAAAAATATGCATGTCTACAAAAGACATCATTGGAATCTCAAAGACTGAGTTTTTACAGACAACTGCTTTAGTTATGCAGTATTTGTGGAGAGCTCAACTAGTTCTCTCATCCTCAGTTATTGTGCATAATGAGTTGGCTATTGACAAAGTGGAACTGTTGTCTTTCACAAAAGGTGCTTCTGATGGCATTCCCAACGCTGTTTGGCTAATACATTCAAACAGACACCTAAAAGTTGTCAGGGGCCCTACTGAAGTTCATCATTTCTAACAAAGTTTACCAAGTCTACTGATACCAGAACCCAAGACTGGGCACATGGGCTCATGCCGATGGCAGAGCTGAGTCAATAACAGGACCAACTAACTAACTTTAATGCCCTGGTTGTTGAAGGGAAGGAAGCAACCAAGAGAAGAGATGGGAACGGCTGGGATCCTGGGTCTAGAATTTTCAACTCTTCTTGTCTTGTGACAAGTACTGTTAGTGATGGATCACGGGAGTGGTCATATCCATCAGACTACTACCCCACAATGAACCTTATCTTAAATGCTTATGGCGGGGGAGGGGGAGTTAAGAAATAGCCACCGAGATAGTCCTGTTACTATATCATAATGCAAAGTTGAGTGAAGAAAGAAATATGTAGAATAAACTGCCTGTCATATTGCGACATATTTTCAAAGCGTTAAGTACTATACGTACTTGGAATACATACACTTTACATAATTTATTATGAATTTTTCATGTATACTTTCTTTTCCTGATTTTGCTTTACATGGGTGTAGCATTCTATTTCTTTCTTTGCAATGGGTGTAGCATTCTGTTTCTTTCTATCATTTTTGTTGATACTAATTACCCTGGAGGCTTTTAGTTGTACCCTATGACATTGAAAAATAGCTCATACAAGAAACCTGTACATCCAGTTACTGATTTATCTATGATAAAATTTTGACAAGCAATAAAAGAACTGAACTGAATCATGAAATTTAGGTTATAGTCAAGTACTGCAACACTTTCAGCCATTCAGTGTTTTAAAAAAAGTGCCTTTATTACCACTGAAAGAAGAGAAAAGAATACCTGGATTATAAATTTCTCCATTAACCCTTTAACGCCGATTGGACGTATTAAACGTCAACGAAAATTGTCTGTCGGGTGCCGAACCGACGTATGGTACGTCGACGCAAAATAGTTTTTTTTTTAAATTCGCGGAAAAAGAGTTATAGGCCTACTAGGCGAAAACCTTTGAATCATGCGCCTTGGGGGATGCTGGGAGCTCACGGATCAAGCTGTTGTTTTGTTTAAAAGCGTGACTCAGGTGCGCATGCGCGAAATGCCTTCTTCTCACACCAGCCAGCATCAGTGACGCGTCGTCCGAGAGCGATCCTTTGCCGCAATCGTGTTTTGCCGAACTTTTGCAAGAGTTTGAGTATTTGTGGTGGTACAAGACGTACATAGAGATGTCTGAACGTCGAATGGAGAGCAAAAGGCGCGTTTTACCTCTCAGGAGGGATCGTGTGAGACGTATTTTGGACTTGGATGCTGGCGAGGGACCAAGTACCCAAGATGACCTCACTCCTCAACGCCGTTCCGTGAGGCCTCGTGAGGACGAAAGTGTTCAAGCACCACAACGTGTGTCTCATGTGCCTTTTATAACCCCTAGGAAGCATCGGGGTGTCCTGAAGGACATTCGTAGGCATTTGGGAGGCCAAAGGACATAGACGACTACTTGTTAGAGCTTGATCGGGAGCATGTTGCAAGTCCTCATTTTGATGGCGGTTGGTCATCTAGTGACGAGGACATCACTCCCGATGTTAGTGATGATGAATATTTGCCCCCAATGTCCGTACGAGGGTCACATGCCGAAAGTGAGCTCGAATTTAGTGGTTTTAGTGCTTATGAGGGGGAATCTGAGGAGGAGGAGGAGGAGGAGGAGGAGGAGGAGGAGGATGGAGGAGGAGGAGGAGGAGGAGGAGGAGGAGGAGGAGGAGGAGTTGTCGTCGTCTAGTTTTGTCGCCGATGACGACACAAAAAGCGAGGGCCTAAGTTGGGGAGATGGGCCAGTGCGAAACCGTGCCCAAGCACTCAACAATTCCTTTGTGCCCTCTTGTCCCTGAGAGGGAGGAGGGAGGGCTCTAATATTGTAATTACGGGCAGTCCCCAGTTATTGGTGGTGGTTCCATTCCGATGGCTTGATGATAAGTGAAAATCACCGATAACCGAAAATCAGCAATTTTCAGTGCTGATAACCAGATTTTGGCGCTGATAACTGGTTAATGGTGCCTCTGTTAGGTATGTGTCAGCGCCAATACTCTATTATTGGCACCAATAAACGGAAATCAGCGCATTTTGGCGCCAGACAAGCCTCATGAAACTGGATCACCAATAACAGGGGACTGCCTGTCTAGTAGGTACTTAATTTCATCATGAAAATATCACTTCCATATAAGTATTGACTGACTGATTAGTTATTACTGGTGTCGCGACGACAAGGTTATTGACGCCATTCATATAAGTAACTCACCAAGTAATTATAAACATATAACTGAATCCCACACTGAATGAAGGTGGGATACAGGGACATTTTCTACTCAAAAACATTAAAGTGTGACAATGACTTCCAAATAGAATAACCTGCCAGCGTTGAATACAGTGCTTGTTGTTTCCTTACCTGTCAAGAGAGATATTGAAGGCAAGTACTGTCTCTGGTTGGAGCTCATCTTGCCCTGTAGTGGTGTGGCAGTATAGCCACTCTCTCAAAAGCCTAAAGGGAGCTATGAGGGTTATGGTCATATTGATGTGCATCTGAAACTTGTTCAAGACCTCCCTGATCATGCAGAAGGGAAGAAAGGTGAACAAGTCTGGGTTTGACCAATCTTGCAGCATGGCATCCATGGCCCATGCCAGAGGGTATGGAGCTGGCAAGCAATACAGAGAAAGGCAATGGTTCCTAGAGGTGGTGAACAAGTCTATCATTGGTCTGCCCATAACTTCTACAGGTCTGGGCAAACTAGGGGGTCTAGGGAGGACTTGCTTTGGATGGCTCAGCTTATCCACCATCACATTTAGTCTTCCTTGAATGAACTGAGTGAGAACAGTCACTTGATTTTGAGCTGAGGTTTTAACAATAATTTCTAGTGCCTAGCTGGATCCGGTTAAATCGGAGATGAAAGTAAGGAATCTTGTGAGATCTGGAATGCGTGCGTATATCGGGTGAAGAGTGGGCCATGCACCCACGCCACCGCATCAGTCTTTCCAAACTTAGGATGTCTTAGCAGACAGAGGGGTGGCTAGAGGTGGGCAGTACAATGTTAAGACCTCAGGTTTGTAGCTATGAAAAATACAAATTGTCTTAGAAAATCTGTCATTTGTTCATACACAAACAAACATTTGGTCTTAACAATAGGATAGACTTATACTTGGAGGGAGGTACAAGACATCTTAAACCAGCTCCAGAAGAAATAACTTCCAGAGAGGGACTGAAGCCCATGAGAAGCTGGATACATTAATATCTAACCACCCAGACACTGAGTGACATACAATGATATATGGAAGAATCATTGCATAGGGAACCGAAGAGAAACTTTGACTGTCCAATAACAAACCAACACACCAGGGTTTGTTACCACTCCCAACTCCCCCTTGCCAAGGAGTGGAGCATATGCTACCGAATAGAGGGTTGGTTATTTGCATACCAAGCGACCACACTATCAGTATGACTACCTTACTCACCTGTATCAGACCAGTCCAACGAATGACGTGTCTATTCCTTAACCCGCCCAAAGGAAGAAGGAAAGGTAAAATAGAAAGAAAGAGACCAGCCAACTCACTCATTCTCTCATCCACACAATCATCTTAGGTAAGATACAAAAGTGCCCTCTTAAGGGCAATGATGAGTTACACAATCTGTTGGGCAGCCACCACAGGACCCAGGGAAAATGTGTCCATAGATCTGTGGGCAACATTCTTGAGATAGAAAGAGGTGAACATGGACTGGTATAACCAAGTACCAGCGCTCAGCACTCTACGTACAGTCAAGTTCTTTTTGAAAGCCAGAGGGACCAATACCCTTAACGTCATGCACTCTAGCCTGCACAGACGTGGCAGTGGAATCATCAAGAGTCAGGTATACCTGTCTGATGGCTTCCCATATCCAAAAAGGGATAGTATTCTTCGACACCTCTTTCTTTGTACGTCCTGTGCTAACAAAAAGTTTGTGGCAGCCTGGCCTAAGGTGCTGTGTCCTTTTAAGATAGCAATGCAGGGCCCAGACAGGACACAACAAAAGCTCTTGAGCATCACCATCCACAAAGTCATTCAGTGATGGAATGGAAAAGGAAGTGAACCTATCATTGTGCAGAGGGGGATTCTGGGTCTTGGCCATGAATTCCGGGACAAATCCTAAGGACACCGACCCCCAACCCATGGTGTGGTTCACATCATAGCTCAGACTGTGGAGCTCTCCTACTCTCTTCGAAGATGCCAAAACCAGGATGAAAACTGTCTTGAGCATCAAGTTCCTGTCAGATGAGCGACGCAAAGGCTCATATGGCCCCTTAGTGAAGCTTCTCAGCACCAAGGAAAAATCCCACGTCGGAGGCTTGAGCTCCCTAGGAGATTTCGATAGCTCAAACCCCTTAACTAGCAAGGATAGTTCCCAGGACGAGATGTCGATACCTCTAAGGTGTAACACCAAACTCAGGGCCGCCCTGTAGACTCTAATGACAGAAACAAACAAATGTTTCTCATCCCTGAGAAAGGCTAACCCTCTTACGCCGATTGGACGTATTAAACGTCGAGATAAATTGTCTCCCGGGTGCTGATTGGACGTATTAAACGTCGACATAAAAAAGTTTTTTTAAAAATTCGCAGAAAAATACTTACGTATAGGCCTAGCAGGCGAAAACTTTTGAATCACGTGCCTTGGGGGATGCTGGGAGCTCATGGATCAAGGCGTTGTTTTGTTTACAATCGTTTCGCAGGCACGCAAGCGCGAATTTCTTTCTTATCGCACTAAAAAGTATCAGTGACACATCTCAGAAATTATTTCGTCACTTTGGCATAATTTTTGCACCATTTTAAGTTAGCCGTTACATGGAGTATTATATATGAAAATGTACACAATTTCATGTAGAATACAACAAAAAATACTCATGATTGTAGCTTTTATTAGTTTTGAAATATTTTCATATAAATAACGGTAAGTGTCAAAATTTCAACCTTTGGTCAACTTTGGACTCTACCGAAATGGTCAAAAAACGCAATTGTAAGCTAAAATCTTATACGTATTCTAGTATTATTGAATCATTTACCTTCATTTTGTAACAAATTGGAAGTCTCTAGCACAATATTTCGATTTATGGTGAATTTACGAAGAAAAACTTTTTCCTTA
Organism: Macrobrachium nipponense; assembly: GCF_015104395.2. Classification (NCBI taxonomy): domain Eukaryota; kingdom Metazoa; phylum Arthropoda; class Malacostraca; order Decapoda; family Palaemonidae; genus Macrobrachium; species Macrobrachium nipponense. The sequence continues at coordinate 12,992,551 of NC_061089.1, forward strand.
CGTCCGCTCGGTAACTCTTCTGATAAATATTTTCGTGCGATTGTCGTAATGTTTGCACCATTTTAAATTTGCCATTACATAAAGTTTTATGTATGGAAATGTGTGCAATTTTATGCACAATACAACTAAAAACAACCCATGGTTGTAGCTTTTATCAGTTTTGAAATATTTTCACATGAATAACGATGTGCCAAAATTTCAACCTTTGGTCAACTTTGACTCTACCGAAATGGTTGAAAAATGCAATTGTAAGCTAAAAATCTTATATTCTAGTAATATTCAATCATTTACCTCCATTTTGCAACAAATTGGAAGTCTCTAGCACAATATTTCGATTTATGGTGAATTTAGGAAAAAAAAAAAAAATTTCCTTACATCCGCACGGTAACTCTTCCGAAAAAAATCATAAATTTTTTCGTGTGATTGTCGTAATGTTTGCACCATTTTAATTTAGCCGTTACATAAATTTTTATATATGAAAATGTGTGCAATTTTATGTAGAATACAACTAAAAATGATTGAAGGTTGTAGCTTTTCTCATTTTTGAAATATTTGCATATAAATCACGATAAATAGAAAAAAAAACCAAATTCAGTCAAATTTGACTCTACCGAAATAGTAAAAAAACGCAATTGTAAGCTAAAACTCTTACAGTCTAGTAATATTCAGTCATTTATCTTCATTTTGAAATAAATTCGAAGTCTCTAGGACAATATTTAGATTTATGGTGAATTTAAAAAAAAACTTTCCTTCCCTCTGCGGGAGGATTCTCCACCGCAAATTTTCGAAATGCCTACGTCGCATTATCGTTATATTTGCTCCGTTTCATATTAGGCGTTTCATAGTTTTATATATGAAAATGTGCGCAATTTCATGAAGAATATAAAAAAAAAATAATTGAAGGTTGTAGCTTTTCTCATTTTCGAAATATTTGCATAAAAAAAAAATATATAAAAAAAATTCGACATTCGGTCAACTTTAACTTGTCTGAAATGGTCTAAAACTGCAATTGTAAGGTAAAACGCTTACAGTATAGTAATATTCAATCATTTATCTTAATTTTGAAACAAATTGGAAGTCTCTAGAACAATATTTAGATTTATGGTGAAGTTTTGAAAAAAACATTTTTTTACATCCGTGCGTTACGAATTCATGCATCATTTTGTGATAATATTTTCTCTGTGTTGCTTTGATCGTTTTACAATGTGTTATATACCAAAATGATTGTAATTTAGTGTAAAAAACAACGGAAAAAAATTAACTCAATAGCTTGAACCGTTTTGCTCACAGCCTGATTTGAATACAATTATATATGAAATTTTGTTTTCGCGCTATCATATATCGCATTATTTATATATGATAATGATATTTTTTTTATCATTTCTGATGGTTGCATACTAAACTTCAGGCAATGACAAAAAAAAGAGCCAAAAATGAACTATTACTCTTGAAAACTAAGCGCTCTGTGATTTTTTGAAAAAAATATTTTTTCCACTTCGGCGCTCACTCCGAGACCCCCTCGGCATACGGAAGACGATTTTTATTATACCCCTTCGGCGTAAGAGGGTTAAAAAGTCTGCTATGCCCTGAACAAAGGTGCCGAGTGAAGAACAGAGGTGACGATTGGAGAAAAACCCTGTTTACGACACCAGTCACAGTAGATCGCCCATTTGCCTTGGTAAACTACAGAGGTTTACCTGACACTGCTGGACATATGCCCCTGCTGTTCGCTGAGAAAAGCCTCTCGCTCGGAGGAGATAGGTACTTGATAGCCTCCAACCATGAAGAGACAGGGATTCTACTAACCGGTGGAACCTTTCTGCATGCGGCTGACACAGGAGATGCCCCCAAGGGGGAATTTCTTTCGGAACATCCGACAACAATGACAGCAGATCTGGAAACCATTCCGCCTGAGGCCACAGAGGGACTACCAAAGTCAGCCTGTTCAGAACTTGACGAATCAAACAAAACGGAGGGAAAGCATACACCTCCAGGTTGTCCCAGGGATGTTGGAACACGTCCTCCGCTAACGCTAAAGGATTTGGAAGCTCTGAACAAAATATCTCCATTTCCTGTTGAACCAAGCCGCAAAAAGGTCCAGCATGGGTCTCCCCCAAACCTGGAAGAGCTTGTCTGCTACTACCTGATGAAGGGACCACTCTGTGCCTAGGATCTGATCCTGACGACTGAGTTTGTCTGCGACCACACTCCATTTGCCTGGGATATACCTGGCTGAGAGCTCTACCGAATTGCTGACTGCCCACTGTGAACCTCGACAGTCAAGGCGTGAAGTTGACGTGAAACCAGGCCTCCCTGCTTGTTCACATAGGCGACCACCGTGGTGTTGTCCGACATGAGAACAACAGAATGATCCTCTACTTTCTCCCGAAACTCCTTCAGACCCAGAAAGGCTACCTTCAACTCCAAGACGTGAGGGACCAGCTTCTCCAAGGAAGACAACACTCCCAGAAGAACCTGCCACTGATGAGCTGACTAATGTGGTTCCGACAGGATGTGGTTCCGACAGGAAGTCGTGTTCCACCACTTGCAACTTTTCCAACCTCTGATCTGACGGGAAAACTCTTGCAACCACTGTATCGATGACCATGCCCAGGTAGAGAATCCTTTGACTGGGTATGAGGTTTGACTTTTCGTGGTTGACCACAATACCCAGTTCCAGACAAAACTGAAGCCAGACAATCTCTGTCCTGCAGCAGCTTTTCCATAGAACTTGCCAAGACCAACCAATCGTCGAGGTACCTCAGCAAACAGATCCCCTGAGCATGGGCCCAACTTGAGATGAGAGAGAAGACCCTTGTGAACACTTGAGGGGCTGTGGTCAGCCTGAAGCACAGGACTTTGAACTTGAAGACCTTATCTCCAAGAGAGAAGCGAAGGAACTTCCTAGACATCAGATGAATAGGGATCTGGAAGTATGCGTCCCTCAAGTCTATTGACAGCATGAAGTCGCCTTCCCTCACAGCTGCCAATACTGAACGCGGGGTCTCCATCTTGAACCTTGTCTTCCTGATGAAGTGATTCAAGGTGGATAAGTCGATCACAGGTCTCCAACCTCCCGAGGCCTTGGGCACCAAGATGTGACTGTAAAACCTGGGGATGGACGTACCACTTCCTCTATCACATCCTTGTCCAACACCTTCTGCACATCCTCCCGAAGAGTCAAGAACTTCAGAAAATCTGGAGGATACGCCCTCCTGAGCTGCAGCTTGTCCGAAAGAGGAGGAGAGAAGTCGAATGGCAGTAGACACCCCACCCGAAGGACATCTACAGCCCACTTCTCCGCCCTATATCTCTGCCACTTGGCCCAATGGCCCGCCAGGCAATCCCCCCACCTGTGGCACAGGAGAGGGAGAGGCGCCTAACCTACCGACGACCTCCTTTACTTCTGCCCCTGGGGCCCGTTCTTGGCTTAATGGAACGGGAGCGAAAGGGACGTTGGTCCTCTGACCTAAGCTGGGACGAACGGAAAGGCCCTGTCAAAACAGAACTCCTAGACGGCCTACCAGGCGACGATCTTCGTGACTGCTGCTGGGCAGGGAGAGGAGGAGGAGCCGGACGTCTCCGAGGACAAGACTCTGACTTAGACACAGCCTGGTGCACTAATCTATGCTTCGTGTCAGCCTGGCGCCAGTCTATCACATCCTCCAGCTCGGTCCGAGGGAACAAAAATTGATACTCCAACAGGTCTCCATTCCTCAATGCCAGCAGGACTCAGGATCAACCGATCTTTCCATCCTGGATAAAGCTGCATCTCTTCTAATCAGGAGAAGGTTAGCCCATAAATTAACGCTGAGGTGAGCCATATATGAAAACGTCTTGCCTCTGGACTGGAACAAACTGGCAAGAGAGCAAGCACTCACCAACCCCTACGGGGACCTGTCAGAAGCTATCTTGGCAATGACCATAGACAAGAAATCCAGCCAAGAAACTATCTGCAACATGGAGGCTGCCATAGATTCCAATGCTGAGGCATCCTGTGGAGACAAGGTTGGAGCCACAGACCTCATCTGCTCCAAAGTCAATCCCGGCTTGAGACGAATGACGTCCGGGTTAAGATGACGTGACATCAGAAAAGCAGAGTTCATAGCACAGTATGTCCTATGCCTCATGAGAGGCGGGGGTAGCAGCTTGGCAGAGCCCCTAGAACGAATCAAACCGTCCCGATCTGAAATAGAAGCATTAACCTTATGCAAGACCAACTGGACTTGCTCCGACAAGGGAAGTTGAAACGATGACTTGGGATCCTGCATAGCTCCCAGCAAGGCTTCCAAGCCGAAAGGAGTATAAGACAACCGAGCCTGAGTCCTACTTCCCAAATTGTTGAATTCACGAATGAGGTTGACAACTTCTGTAAAGGAAGACAAAACCTCTTGTGTGTCTCCCTCCTCCTGCTCTGGCAGCAGAGACTGACAACGAGAAGGGTGTGTAGGCTTATCTAAAGTGCTGTCCTCGTTTAAATTAATGGAAGAACCAGTAGCCAAACAGCACAAAACACCAACTAACCTGTCAGGGCGGGATCCAAGCGCCAACTCCTGTGACAAACCATCCACAACACTAGGGACATCACTACGCACTCTCGCAACAGATGACTCTCTAACATGGCTGCGACCAGGCACGGGCGTGGCAGACATACGAACGTGTGCAGGTGAGGAATCCCAAACACTCGAGATAGAATGAGAATCTCTCAGAGTTGAACTTCTGGAATTACCAGGGAGAGGGGCAGGCAAACCACTCCTGCTGCACCAACTCCGTGCTTACAACCTTTGACCTCTTGACAGGTGCCTTGAGATCCTTACAGCAATGAATAGGGCCTGGAGAAGAAGTGGGAGCACCTGCATGATGTGCACAAACTAGGGAGGTTGCAACACGCTCGCGACTCGGTGGAGAGGATGAAGCAGCCACTGCAGATCGCAAAAGGGGAAGATACGCTAACAGTCTCTGCAACACTAACACTCTCAGGATCACAGGCATGTTGCTCCTCACTCACAGACGAAGAAAGGGCAAAGTCCTTAGCCTTCCAATGCTTGATAAGCCAATGTGGCGGAGATGGGGGGAAGGAGAGGAATACAGCACTGGCTCCTACACAATCTCTTTGCAGGAGGTGAGGGCGATGCAACATGTTTGTTTCCAGTCCTCCTAGCCACCATGGCAGCCAACTTATCTTCTAAAACAGAACTGCCAGGCATAAAGCCTCAGATGGATAAGCAAGAGAAGGGTTCGACGACATGGAAGGGAGATGCGGTGAACTGGATGGCAGAGATGACGTCACGGCAGCAAACAATGACACAAGGTGAGCGAGGCAGTGCAGTGGAAATGACTGGGAGCAACGTCATCGATGGAAGTGACGTCATAAGCGGCGATGACGTCACAGCTTCTGAACAAGAAGCAGACGCCACTGGCAGAGGAATACAAAATGACTGACCCCGTGACGTCACTAGCGGGGCTGACGCCACGGCTTCCCTCTGACTTGAAGAAGTGGCAATTGTCACTGGTGGAGCAATACAAAATTGCTGACTTTGGCTACCCACAAAGACAAGGCCAGGAGGAGGGGGTTAGCGAGCATCCATGAAGTGCGTCAGCAAACCCTCCAAGGATGGTGAACCCCGTAGCCCAAGTGTCCCCCAAAGCGCCACCATTTTGGACGCCTCCGGCTCTGCAATAAAAGACAATGATGAAAAAGCCTCCTCCCTCTCGGGAATCACATTAACTCCCTAAGAAGAAGGGGCGACATTACATAAATCAGTCTGAGGGCCTCCAGATACTTCCAACAACGAATCAGTGGAAGAAAAGGAAGGGGACAAAGGCACAACACTACTATGGGGTGTGATAGCAGCAGGAGACAAAGCATTGGGAAAAGGAGAAGAAAAACCCTCCCACGAAGGGAGAGTAGAAACCCACGATGTTCCCTCTTACTATAAAATAAGTTCCACTGCTCTCTAGGCCACGCACAGCATTCTGTGCAGGGATTCGTTATTGTACAAACGTTAGAGCGACACTAACTACAAGTGACGTGGGGATCGGTTGCAGCTGAAGCCAAAAAACGAGAACACGGAAAACCTGGAGTTCCGGGGCACACACGTTGATGTCGCCGAGATGGAGAGAAGAAGCCATAATAACATCACACACACCCACACACACTAAAACGCAAGTGAAACGGGCAATGAACCAAGTAAAGGCCGAGAGAGGTCAACCACAACTCTCGCCCAGGCGGTTAGGACAAGACTGACGCGGTGGTGTAGATGCATGGTCCTTGACCATTCTTCTCCCGATATACGCACGTGTTGCAAGATCTCACAAGATTCCTTGCTTTCATCTACGATTTAACCACATCCAGATAGGCGTTAAAAATTATCCTATTCTTAAGACCAAAGGTTTGTTCGTGTATGAACAACAAATGAATTGTCGAATGCTACCGTGTTGTTCTGATGTTCCCCATAGAGGCTGTTACCTAGGTAAACAATTAAGAAGCACTACCATGAAATTAAACAAAGTTTCTGCGTGAGGTATAAGACTTAGCTTTATAATTAATTGGTAAGTTACTTACATGAAATTAGGGAGAAAGTGCATGGATCAAGACTGGCATGAATTCATGCAGAAAGTGCAATCATCTGAGTAGAAAGAAATCTCTCATGCCTATCTTACAATGAATGGGGATTAGAAGGAAGATGAGCAACATGGAGTAAGTGCAGGATTATTAGAGGTATAATATATTTCTATTACCTTTGGGGCATTATTGACTGTGAACCTGATATGAAAAGAACAGCAAAAAAAAAATAACAATTTGTAGAAAACTGTATTTTTCCTAACAATACAAACCTGAGGTCCTTTAACAAAAGGAAGGTACTTAGCGGCAGCTGAACCGGTCGTACGCTTCGAACAAGGGGGTTCAGTAGTTAACTACTTGTCCAGCAGTTGGTGGTCAGCTCGACTGCGAGGAGAGAAGTAACTTTGCTTTAGGCCCAGGAAATGCAGAGTGAGGGGTGGCATGAGGTGGGACTATGTGTAAAGGACCTCAGGTTTGTATAGTTAGGAAAAATACAATTTTCAACAAATTGTTATTTGTTCCGATACATATACAAACCCTCGGTCCTTTAACAATAGGAAGACTTACTTCTTGATGGGTGGAATCTTAGTCTTATGAACAGACTGGTGTTCGTCCTACCTTGGTTCCCTCCCTGGTTGTAAGAGCAGAGGGAAGGATCCTAGCCTCTGCCCAGCTGATCGGGGTGTGCACCGCAGGATCAGTGGTCAGACTTCTGGACCAAATTTATAAGAGGGAGGCAAGCGTACCTCTTATAAATAGCAAAAGGCAAGAACTAGTTCCTACTTCAAGAGCCAAAATGAAGTCATGGGTTTGTCTCTTGTTGGCTTCCACTCCCCCCCCTTGTTGCGGAGTGGCGGATAAATACTCCTATCCCTACTGAAAGGGATAGGATGGAGCTCAGCTGTGTAGCTTACCTGCATCGGCCTCCTGTTCAGCGTAGTGACGACCGTGGCCCTCTGCCCACAGGTAGAGGAGGAGAACGAAGGAGGAAGAGAAGCCAGTCACACTCTCTTTAACTCATCCATTCATGCAGTCACACAAGGATGCGATGCTGTTCTGTCCGCTCAGGTGCTGGATAGACTACACAACTTGTTGAGCAGCCACCATGGGTCCAAAGGAAAAAGTCCAAGGACCTGTGGGTAGAATCCCGAAGGTAGAATGAAGTGAAGGTGGTCTGGTTGGCCCAAACCCCTGCCTTCAGAACCTGCACCAGGGAGAAGTTCTTGCGGAACGCAAGGGTTGGACCAATACCTCTGACTTCGTGGGCTCTCAGACGAAGGGTGCGGGTGTCGTCACTACCATCTGTGTCGTACGCCCTCCTGATCACCTCATGCAGCCAGAAAGAAAGTATTCTTGGAAACTTCTTTCTTGGTAACACCGGTGCTAACGAAGAGGCGTCGACACTCAGGCCTGAGGTGCCGAGTTCTCTTCAGATAGTGCCATAGCGCCCTCACTGGACAAAGCAGTATCTCATCGCATCATTATCGGTGAAGTCCTTCAAGGAAGGGATCGTGAAAGACTCGAACCAGTCGTCAGAGACCGAAGGATTCTGAGTCTTTGCTACGAAGTTCAGGACGAAATCAAGCGTCACGGATCCCCATCCCCTGGAATGCTTGACATCAAAGGAAAGACCATGAAGTTCCCCTACTCTCTTTGCCGATGCCAGGGCCAGCAGGAAGAGGGTCTTGAGGGTCTGATCCCTGTCTGACGACTCTCGGAGTGGCTCGAAGGGTCTGTGAGTCAAACTCCTAAGAACGAGAGTCACATCCCACCCCGGGGGCCTGAGTTCCCTGGGTGGGCAAGACCTCTCGAAGCTCTTCATCAGGAGGGAGATCTCGAAGGAGGAGGAGATATCCACTCCTCGCAGTTGAAGGACTAGGGCCAGGGCGACTCTGCATCCTTTAACTGCGGAGACAGAGAGGAGCTTTTCTCGGCAAAGGAAGACGAGGAAATCCGCTACTTGCTGAATAGTGGCTCTGAGAGGAGAGAGACCCCGTCCACGACACCAACCACAGAAGACGGACCACTTCCCCTGGTATACAGCTGCAGAGGACTGTCTGAGGTATCCCGCCAACTCTGTTGCTGAGCTGCGAGAAAAGCCTCTCACTCGCAAGAGATGGTGGATAACAGCCAGCTGGGAAGACACAGGGACTCAACGGACCGGTGGTAACGTTCTATGTGTGGCTGGCACAGGAGGTTGTGCCAGTGGGGAATCTCTCTCGGTGTTTCGGCGAGCAGAGCCAGCAGGTCTGGGTACCCGAAGATTCGAGGTGATCAGCGCCCTGCTGATCACTTTGTGAATCAGACAGAACGGGGGAAAGGTGTATACGAAGAGGTTGTCCCACGGGTGTTGAAGAGTGTCCTTTGCAGCTGCCCATGGGTCCGGCACAACCGAGTAGAAAACCTGGAGTTTTCTGTTGTGATGGGTGGTGAACAAGTCTACGACTGGACGCCCCCACAGGTTGAAAATCCTTTCCACCAAGTCTGGGTGAAGGGACCACTCGGTTCCTATTACCTGATCCCAACGGCTAAGCTTGTCCGCTACCACATTCCTCTTGCCTGGAATGTAGCGGGCTGACAGCTCTACTGAGTGTGCCATGGCCCACTCGTGCACCTGCAACATCAACTGGTGCAACGGGAGGGACACTAGGCCCCCCGGCTTTTTGACGTACTCCACTACTGTGGTGTTGTCCCTCTTCAACACCACTGAGTGTCCCACCAGACGATCTTGGAACTCATGGAGAGCGAGGAACGCTGCCTTGAGCTCCAGGACGTTGATGTGAGGGTGCTTGTCGTGATGGTCCCACACACCTGCAGTTAGCAACTCCTCCAGGTGTGCGCCCCATCCCTCGGTTGATGCATCTGAGAACAGCAACATCTCCACGGGGGGGGGAATGTGAAGAGGCACTCCTCTTACGAGGTTCCCGTCGTCCAGCCACCAGGCTAGGTCCTGCCTCACCTCCTCCGTGAGGGACACGGGGAAGAAAGGAGAGTCTCTTGCCTGTGACCAACACTCCTTTAGTCTCCACTGAAGAGACCGCAGGTGAGGATGCCTGTGAGGGACTAGCTTCTCGAGAGATGACAAGTGACCGATCACGACCTGCCACTGCTGAGCTGGTTGCTCCTGTAGAGACAGGAACTGTCCTGCTGCCTCCCTGAACCTGCTGATCTGCGAATCTGCGGGGAAGACTCGCCCTGCTACCATGCCCAGGTACTTCATCCTCTGCTTGGGCTTGAGATCTGACTCCTCGTAATTCACTACAATCCCCAGATCGCGGCAGAATTCGAGGAGTCGATCTCTGTCCTGCAGCAACTGCGAGTGGGAGCTCGCCAGGACTAACCAATTGTCGAGATACCTCAGAGGACATATCCCTACTGAGTGGGCCTAAGCCGACACCAGCATCAACACTCGCGTGAACACCTGTGGGGCTGTTGAGAGACCGAAAACAAAGTGCCCTGAATTGGTACACTGTCCCGTCGAGGATGAAGCGGAGGTACTTCCTGGAGGATTGATGGATGGGTATCTGGAAATACGCGTCCTTCAGATCCACCGAGAGCATGAAGTCGTTCTCCCTGATGGAATCGAGCACTGATCATGCTGTTTCCATCGTGAACCAAGTCTGGTGGACGAATCGGTTCAAGGGAGAGAGATCTATCACCGGGCGCCAGCCCCCCGAGGACTTCACCAGGAAAAGTCAACTGTAGAAGCCCGGCGACTGATCCCATACGATCTCCACAGCACGTTTGCTCAGCATGGCTTCTACTTCCTGCCAAAGCGCCACGTCCTTGGTCAAACCAGGAACATACGTTTGCAGATGGACCGGGTTGGAGGTGAGGGGTGGCCGAGACTTGAAGGGTAGTAAATATCCCTCCCAAAGGATGTTCACTATCTAGGTCTCCGCTCCATAGCGCTGCCATGTTGCCCAATGGCTCGCCAGGCACCCCCCCACTTCCGGCAGCAGGTGAGGGGGAACACCGTCCCTAGCGTTTCCCTCCTCTCTTCGACTTCTTCTTCCCAGATCTTCCTCGAGAGAAGGACTGGGAGGGGGGCTGGTTACAGTCACTCCTTACAGTAGAAGTCGAAGGCAGAGTCTTTCCTCTCGGCTTCGACGAGGCGATCATCTTAGCCGCAGAGGAAGCGCTAGCTAAACTCTTGGGCTTAGCTGCAGTCGTTCGAGGTTGCCCAGCCACCTTTGAGACTGCCTGGTGGACGAGATGGTCACTCTCGTCAGTGCACCTTTGTTCCACCGCAGCGTCCACCATCTCTCTAGGGAAGAGAGAGGAGGAACTCCACACTGGTCCGTTGCGAAGACCCAAGGCCGCCTCTTGCCCAGCCACCCTGGTCACTCGGGTGAGAACAGCGTCCCTACGCCGGAGAACCAGGTTGGCCCACAGGTTAGCCGTCTGGTGGGCCAGGTAGGAGATGGCCCTACCTCCAGACTGTCACAGTCTCACAAAAGCCGGGTCACCTTCAGGAGCAATGTTCCCCAAGGAGGCCGTGGCTTTCGACACTGTGAATGACCACAGGTCGATCCAGGAGACTGCTTGGAATGCTGCCTTAGTGGTAGATTCCAAGGCAAGTGCCTCTTGCTGCTAGAACCAGAGGTTCTCCGACAGGAGCTGCTGCAGAGACACCCCCGGAGTTAGCCTAGCTAGCTCCGGGTTAACCTGTTTGGGCGGCAGAGGGTCTTCTGAAGGAACGTAGAAACGCCTCTGTTGCAGTAGAGGTGGGGGAAGGAACTTGGAAGACCTACCGGACTGAAGCGAACCCTCCTGTCCGGAGACAAGAGCATCCACCTGGCTCAGTACGGTGTCAGCCAAGGCCGATTGCGGCAGACCCACCATCGTCCTGGGTTCCTTTTTGGGTTCCCAGAATGACTCCAAACCCGATGTAGGCTGGGAAGGTGGGAGCAGCGATCCTTCCCTGAGGTCGTTGTGTTGACGAATCAGCGCAATAACCTCCGCGAACAACCTCTGGATCTCAGGAGTGACTGCATCTTGCAGAGACGGACCATCAAGCCCCTCCAGCGAGAACGCCTCCCGAGACCCTCCTCCTTCCACAGGAGGAACCACAACAGACCCCTCATGGTCTCCTCCTGCCACTTGCGCATGCGATCTGGTCGGTCCTAGGACTTTGCCAGGTTTGTAGGGTGTCGTGGTGGGATCGCGAGGAGCGCGCCCTTCGCGATCACTCCTGATCGCCTCGCTCTTCCCGGTGTAGCCTGAGGAAGTTGAAGGGATAGGAGAGAAGACCTGACACTCCCCCCTCGCCCACCGACAGAACAGGTGCGCTGAGGGGGCTGCAGGTGATCGCCAACCCGCGGTCGAGCTGCAGGCCTGGTCAAGCGGCTCTCCTGGGGAGAGCGGCTGGACCGAGAACAGCAGCGACGGTCCCGAGCGTCAGAAGAGCTGCTGCTGGTCCCCCTCTCCGCCAGGTCCCAGTAGGAGTGGCGGTCAGGGGACCTACAGAGTCCGCTGTCGCGGTGGGAGCGAGGCCTGTCCTCATGGCACGCTTGACCGAGGGGACCGCTTCCTTGCCTCAGCCCGCGGCCGGTCTGGGACCGTCACGTCAGCCCTGGGTACCAGCGGATTGCCGCGAGAGGAATCACTGGTCTGGTGGGAGTCACCTGAGCGACCCCCACCAGTCTTCTGCCCCGTGCCTGGATCCTGGCGCCGAGCGTACTCGGTTGCCTGGGTCTTGGCTGTACGGTCACCCGCAGGACACTCGGTACCTCTCGCGAATGAGAGGCCGAGACGGTACCTGGCGCCGAGGCAGAACCTCTGGCACCAGGCGAGGAGGTACCGGTGTTAGCCGGCACTCCTCCGGCCCCCGTCTTCTTCTTCCTTGCGGAAGGAGAGACGGGCCCCGTTCCCGAGGGAACAGGAGGAAGTCCCAACTGGGGGGGAGGAGGCTACCTTCTTCTTCTTCGGCTGTGGGGCCTTAGAAGTCGAAGGGGAAGCGGCGGCAGACGACGACGACACCTTCCTCCTTTTCTTCTTCTTCTTCGTCAGCTTCCTCAAGACCACCGTCAGGTCTTCCATCCAGGACAGAGCCGGGGCAGTTGCTGAAGCAACAGGGCCTGACTGCACCTGTCCAGAAGGACCTGGGGTGGGGGCAGCAACACCATGGGCAGGAACAACGGCGGCAGGAACGGAACTGGTACTGGAACTGGAGCGGCAGCATACTCAGGAACAGGAGGCGGCATCCTCTGCATTGGAGGCAGGTCCAGGGGAGAGCTCTTGGGACACCGGAAGTCAGGGGCTGAAGCAAGAGCAGCAAAACCAGGTGGTGGCATCACAGCAGGCATCATCACCTCTGGCAGCATTGCCTGCAAAGCAGCTGTCAGGGTCACCGTGGCTACTTGCTGGGTGTACACCAGGTGCGGCAGAGCAGCGTAGCCAGGCGTGGACACCATCGTGGTTGTTGTGGTGGTCAGGCCGTGGGTTACCGGCATGGCCCCCCTCGCCAGGTGACTCAGCAGCCCCTGAACCATCGGTATCCCTTGAAGCCCCAGGAAGTACCAGGCCCGGCCGAGATCGTCCCCCGTGGCAAGCAGATCTGAGGAAGGAAAAGTCGGGTGAGTCAGTGAGGGGGTTTCCCCTTGCCCGGGGGGGACAGTACAAAAAACAGATGCGTACTTATGCAGGCTTTGTACATTCACAATGAGTAAAAAGAGAAACAGCCTTCACGAAGTGAAGAAAACAAAGCATACGACTGAAGCGGGCAGACAGGCGAGCGACATGTCCATCCACCAACGCGGCCGAAAGCAAAGTGACTCCTCCCCTCGCAGTTGAGCTGACCGCCAACTGCCAGACAAGTAGTTAACTACCGAACCCCCTTGTTCGAAGCTTACGACTGGTTCAGCTGCCGCTAAGTACCTTCCTATTGTTCAAGGACAGAGGGTTTGTTTATGTATCAGAACAAACAGTAGTTAGATTGCCAGTAAAAACAGTAGGGTAGTCCATATGCGAAGAGAGCGCAAATTTATTATACAAATGTAGAGGGAGCACTATGCTCTGAAGGAGAGACTCAAAAACAAAAAATAAATAATGATTTTGAAAATATGGGAATACAAAATGCTAAGAGCCATGGCCAGAGTACAGTGGAAAGATCATGTTACAAATAAGGAAGCTGCAGAAATATGGTTTCCAGCTGCTGAAAAATTGAAAGAGATCTCAAAGGTTTTGGTTACTCAGATATACAGTGAGTAAGGGTGATGAGCAGCTGATCAAAAAGTAGTAGACATGGAAGTAGCAGGACAAAGACCAATAGTTATGCTTAAAACAAGAGAAAAAAAGGCTATTGTTACAATATTATCATCATAAATTAGTTTAAGGATACCAATGAGTCACTTCTAGACTCACGGGGCTCACCCAAAGAACTTTTCCTGGATGAGAGGTGAAAATTGCAGTAAGGTAAACTTTAATAAAAAAAAGAAGTTGGACAGCCTAGTAGAAAGAGAACAAATGGAATGGATGAAAAGTAAAAGACTGAAAGCCAATGCAGATGGGGACAAAGGAACACTGCAAAGAACCTTTAATACCACCTACAGTATGACGTGCATTCCATGGAGTAAGTGGTACCTCTCTATGGTACCTCTCAGGCAGATAATGCACAACACAGAAGAGAGAGGATAGAACTCATTTCACATCTAACCACACACAGGTCAAATCTGACATAACAGGAAAAACTTCTAGTAAATGAATCATCCTGGTTGCTCTTAGTTTATTCAATATATCCTTTTTTTGTTTAGAGGGAAATTACCTTTCTAATGCAGTACAATCATCAAGTAAATCATCCATTTACAGCATCAAGAGAAACAACATTTAAAAAAATTTTTGGGCTAACAAAATCTTTGGCACAAAAAATAATGCTGCATCCTAAGAATCTGATACTTTAATTTAAATGAATACAATCTGATCTATAAACATAATATGTGACAGTAACTCACTTCTTCAATATCTGCACACCCAGCAGTTATGTCGTGGTCTAAGGTTGTAATAAGAATTTGTAACGCAACTTCAACCAAAGGTTCTCGAGAGTCTGAAAACAGAAGATGGTTGTAGGGAACTCCAAATCCAACAGGATCGTAGCCACATACGATGTTTAGTAACGACGTGAAGAGAGGTAATGCATGACGGTTGTCTGCAGAAGTGAAAACAGCTATCCATCGATTAGTTGCGTCTGTTCCATCTGCAGGACAGAAATGATGGTAATGATGACAATTTGTTATTTTGAGCAAAAATAAACAATTACATAAAAAGCACAATCCATATAGTTACACATGTGCACAAGGCAACAATAATGCATGACACAACTTTTTTTTTTCTCTAAAAAATGACAAATCTATTGAAGTCACAAAATTACTAGAGACTGAAGGAGACAATTTAACACTTTTTCTCAGAATATTATCAAATATTTTCTATCTATGACAGCCAAAACCTATGTCTTGATTTTAGAAAGAGTACTGTAATAAAGAACATGAGCTACTTCAAGGAAGTAGCTCATGTTCTTTATTACAGTACTCTTTCTAAAATCAAGACATAGGTTTTGGCTGTCATAGATAGAAAATATTTGATAATATTCTGAGAAAAAGTGTTAAATTGTCTCCTTCAGTCTCTAGTAATTTTGTGACTTCAATAGATTTGTCATTTTTTAGAGAAAAAAAAAAAGTTGTGTCTTGCATTATTGTTGCCTTGTGCACATGTGTAACTATATGGATTGTGCTTTTTATGTAATTTTTTATACTTAGAGCAAAATTTCTCTACTGGATTGAATAAAATATAAAACCAAAGCTTAAAACTAGCCTCCAAAAGCAAATTTAAATAATTTTCTCATACAATATCAAGAATCTGATTTCCTGTCTCTATATGCTGCGAACTGTGCGGCCAAGAGCTAAAACATCAAAATACAAAATAAATTTTGATTCTGTTTTTCAGGTAAGCATTTTCCATATTACGTGTTGTAAGCTCATGTCTGTGCTAACTAAGCTGCAGTAGCAGCCAGGAGCTAAGACATACAAAATACAAAATAAATTTTGATTCGGCCTTTCAGGTGAACATTTTCCATATTAATGTAAGCTCATATATGAATAATAAAAAGATTACAACACTTGGGTTGGAGGAGAAACTTAAAGTATCCTGTTGCCTTAATAAACTGAAGATACACACTAACCATACTTGCTCCAATAATTGATGCACAATTACATACCATACGACAAGGTTCAAGTTGTAGTGACATATTCACTTCCAAGTGAACTAAATATAACAAATTCCTATGAAATAAATTGCACTCCTAAATTTCCTTAAATAAATTGCAATGAAAATTTCAAAAACATACACTAAATTAAAAACTTTCCTCATCTTTGATGAACTTAAAATCTTCCATCTTTGCATGTGGTAAGTCAGCCTTATTGGCCAATGATGGGAACAATCAGCCAATTCAGAGAAAAACAGGACTACTTCACAGTCCAACAAGGCTGCTGATATTCCTCTTCCAAATATCAGGAATTCAGGGCCATATTTTACCAAATGTGCTTTCTCTCTGAAAGGCATTACAAATAACATAGAAAGTTGGGCTAAAGAAGTTCTAAAAAGGTTTTTCCCTTATCTTTGTATATTTAGGGTAGTTTCTTCTATTCTTATTTACGCAGAATTTCTCATGAGGAAATTATGTTCCACTGTGCCTGTTTCATATAGTTTCATGCATGCTGATTACAATAATTACAATCAATAGTTTGTTTGTTTGTATGGTGTTTTTACGTTGCATGGAACCAGCAGTTATTCAGCAACGGGACCAACAACTTTACGTGACTTCAATTAGTTTTGTAGTAAAACCTTATACAGACAGTCTCCGGTTATCAGCGGACTCGGTTAATGGCAATCCAGATTTATGGCACTTGTCTAGCACCATAAAATTGGTGTTTTATCGCGCCATAACGCACCAAGTTCTGATTATCAGTGCTATAAGGTGTCAATAATAGAGTTATGGCACTATAACATACCTAAAGGAGAAATCACAAACTGGATATCAGCGCCATAAGCACCATAAATCGCTAATTTTGTATAAGGGACTTACCCAGTAATTATATAGCTTTAGTCCTATTCTTATGAGCATCTAGGACAAAAGCTATAATTATAACTAATGGGTAAGTATATACAACACATTATTTTTTATTATAAAAATATCATGTTTCAGTTAATGGAGGTTTTTCTTATCAGACCCTGCCGAGAACAGAACCCCCACCAATAACAGGGGACTGCCTGTATGTAGTGGTCCTCAGTCCTTCCAGTTCTTTCACAACGATTTTTACTCTCGTATTCTTTTGGATACGATTCTTACTTTTGTATTCTTTTGTATTCTTAAGTGCTGTCCATGGCAAACACTTTTTTATTTGAAAATAGGTCTACATATTAATCAGTTGTCAACAACTCTATATACAAAAATAACAATTTGTCGAAAATTTTATTTTTCCTAACTATACAAACCTGAGGTCCTTTAACAATAGGAAGGTACTTAGCGGCAGCTGAACCGGTCGTAAGCTTCGAACAAGGGGGTTTGGTAGTTAACTAATTGTCCGGCAGTTGGCGGTCAGTCCGACTGCAAGGAGAGGAGTCACTTTGCTTTAGGCCCAGGAAACACAGAGTGAGGGGTGGCATGAGGTGGGACTATGTGTAAAGGATCTCAGGTTTGTATAGTTAGGCAAATTACAATTTTCGACAAATTGTTATTTGTTCGATACGTATACAAACCCTCGGTCCTTTAACAATAGGAAGACTCACTTATTGGTGGGTGGAATCTGAGTCTTATGAACAGACTGGTGTTTGTCCTACCTTGGATCGCTCCCTGGTCGTAAGAGCAGAGGGAGGGATCCCAGCCTCTGTCCAGCTGATCGGGGTGTGCACCGCCAGATCAGTGGTCAGAATTCTGGACCAAATTTATAAGAGGGAGGCAAGTGTACCTCTTATAAATAGCAAAAATGACAATTTGTCCAAAATTGCATTTTTCCTAACTACAAACCTGAGGTCCTTTTACAATAGGAAGGTAACTACCGGCAGCTGGATGGTCGTAAGCTTTCAAACAAGGGAGTTCGGTAGTTAACTGCTTGTCCGACAGTGCGCGCTCCGTGCGACTGGGAGGTGAAGAATCACTTTTGCTTTAGGCCCAAGCAAAAACTGCAGAGTGAGAGGTGGCATGAGGTGGGGCTATGTGTAAAAGGACCTCAGGTTTGTATAGTTAGGAAAAATGCAATTTTGGACAAATTGTCATTTGTTCCGACACGGGATACAAACCTTTTGGTCCTTTTACAATAGGAAGAAGACTTACTTCTTGGTGGGAGGAATCTGAGTCTTTGTGAACAGACTGATGTTCGCCCAACCTTGGAAGCCTCCCTGGTCGTAAGAGCTCGGGAGGGATCCAAGCCTCTGTCCGATTGATCGGGGTGTGCACCGCAGGATCAATGGTCAGACCTCTGGACCGAGTACTAAGAGAGAGGCAAGCGTATCTCTTCGTACCAGCAAGCAAGAACATGTTCCTGTTTGCAAGAGGCAACATAAAGTTATGGGTTTGTCTCTTGTTGGCATCCACTTCCCACCCCTTGTTGGGGGAAGTGGTGGATATTCGCTCCTATCCCTAGTGAAAGGGATAGGATGGGGCTCTGTCATATAGCTCACCTGCACCTCGTCCTTATCCAGCATGATGACAACCGTATCCCTCTGCCCACAGGTAGAGGGGGAGAAAAAGATGGGAAGAGGAGCCAGTCACACTCTCATTCACTCATCCATTCTTACAGTCACACCAGGACTCGATGCTGTTCAGCCTGCGAGGGTCTGGATTAGCTACACAACATGTTGAGCAGCCACCACGGGTCCCAAGGAAAAAGTATCCAAGGACCTGTGGGCAATATCCCGAAGGTAAAAGGAGGTGAAGGCAGTCTGGTTGGCCCAGACCCCTGCCTTCAGGACCTGCGCCACGGAGAAGTTCTTGTGGAACGCAAAAGAAGGACCAATGCTCCTGACTTCGTGGGCTCTCGGACGGAGCGTACTGATGTTGTCACTACCCTCAGCCTCGTACGCTCTCCTGATCACCTCACATAGCCAGAAAGAAAGCATGTTCTTGGATACTTCTTTCTTGGTCACCCCGGTGCTAACGAAGTGGCGTCGACACTCAGGCCTGAGGTGTCGAGTTCTCTTCAGATAGCGCCGTAGCGCCCTCACAGGACAAAGCAGCATCTCATCTGCATCATTGTTGGTGAAGTCCATTAGGGAAGGGATTGTGAAAGACTCGAACCTGTCGTCAGGGATCGACGGTTTCTGAGTCTTCGCAACGAAGTTCGGGACGAAATCGAGCGACACTGATCCCCATCCCCTGGAATGTTTCACATCGAAATAAAGACCATGAAGTTCCCCTACTCTTCGCCAATGCCAGGGCCAGCAAGAAGAGGGTCTTGAGGGTCAGATCCCTGTCTGACGACTCTCGGAGTGGCTCGAAGGGTCTTCGAGTCAAACTCCTAAGGACGAGAATCACGTCCCACTCAGGGGGCCTGAGTTCCCTGGGTGGGCAAGACCTTTCAAAGCTCCTCATTAGCAAGGAGATCTCGAACGAGTTCAAGATGTCCAATCCCCTCAGTTTCAGGACTAGTGCCAGGGCGGCTCTATATCCTTTCACTATGGGGACCGAGAGGAGCTTTTCTTGGTGAAGAAAAATGAGGAAATCCGCTACCTGCTGAAGAGAGGCTCTGAGAGGAGATAGACCCCGTCTACGACACCAACCACAGAAGACGGCCCACTGCTGCAGAGGACTGTCTGATGTTTCCAGCCATCTCTGTTGCTGCGCTACGAGAAAAGCCTCTCGTTCGCAAGAGATGGTGGATAACAGCCAGCCGTGAAGATGTAGAGACTGGACTGCTCGGTGGTACCGTTCTACGTGTGGCTGGGCGAGAAGGTTGTGCCAATGGGGAATCTCTCTCGGTGCTTCTGCAAGCAGAGCCAGCAGGTCCGGATACCAAATGGCCTGAGGCCATTTGGGAGCCACCAGGATCATCCTGAGATTTGGGGTGGTCAGCACTCGACTGATCACCTTGCGAATCGGGCTGAAGTGGGGAAAGGCATAGGTGAAGAGGTTGTCCCACGGGTGTTGAAGAGCATCCTCTGCAGCTGCCCATGGGTCCGGCACGGCTGAAAAGAAAACTTGAAGTTTCCTGTTGTGCCGGGTAGAGAACAGATCCACGACTGGACGCCCCCACAGGTCAAAGAGCCTTTCTGCCACGTCCTGGTGTAGGGACCATTCGGTCCCTATCACCTGATCCCGACGGCTGAGCTTGTCTGCTACTACATTCTTCTTCCCTGGAATGTAGCGGGCTGACAGCTCTATCGAGTGAGCCATGGCCCACTCATGCACCTGCCGTGTCAACTGATGCAACGGGAGAGACACTAGGCCCCCCATTTTTTTATGTAAGCCACCACGTACCGTGGTGTTGTCGCACATGAACACCACTGAGTGTCCCACCAAGCGGTCCTGGAACTCTTGGAGAGCGAGGAACGCTGCCTTGAGCTCCAGGACATTGATGTGAAGGTGTTGTCGTGATCGTCCCACACTCCTGAAGCCAGCAACTCCTCCAGCTGTGCGCCCCATCCCTCGTTTGATGTGTCTGAGAACAGCAGCATCTCCGGGGGGGAAGTGCAGAGAGGCACTCCTCTTATGAGGTTCCTGTCGTCGAGCCACCAGGCTAGGTCCTGCCTTACCTCCAGCGTGAGGGACGCGGGGAAGTATGGTGGGTCCGTCGCCTGTGACCAACTCTCCTTTAGTCTCCACTGGAGAGACCGCAGGTGAAGACGCCCGTGAGGGACTAACTTCTCGAGTGACGACTTGCCATTGCTGAGCTGCCTGTTCCTACCGAGACAGGAACCATTCGGTTGCCTCCCTGAATCTGCTGATCCGCGAGTCTGCGGGGAAGACTCGCCCTGCTACCGTGTCGATCAGCATACCCAGGTACTTCATCCTCTGCTTAGGTTCGAGATCGGACTTCTCGAAGTTCACGACGATCCCCAGATCACAACAGAACTCCAGTGCAATAACCTTGGCAAAGTTCCTCTGGATCTCGGGAGTCACTGCATCTTGCGAAGTAGGACCATCAAGTCCCTCGAACAAGAGCATATCCCGAGCTCCTCCCCCTTCAGGAGGGGGAACAGCGACAGACCCCTCTCGGTCTCCTCTTGTCACTTGCGCGTACAACCTGGTCGATCCTAGGACCGTGCCTGGCACATACGGCGTCGTGACGGGATTGTGCGGGCGCGCCCCTCATGATCACTCCTCGGTGCCTTGCTCTTCCCGGTGTAACCTGAGGAAGTTGAAGGCACGGGAGAGGCAGACCTGATGCTCCCCCCTCGCTCACTGGCAGAACCAGCGGGCTTGGAGCTGCAGGCGATCACCAACCCGCAGTGGGGATCAAGCAGCAGGCCTAGTCGAGCCGTTTCCCTGGGGAGAACGGCTGGACCGAGAAAAGCGGCCCCGATCTCGTGTGTCAGAGGAGCTGCTGCTGGTTGCCCTACCCGTCCATTCCCTGTGGGGGCGGCGGTCAGGCGACCTGCAGAGACCACTGTCACGGTGAGACCGGTGCTTGTCCTCACGGCGCGTCGAACCACTGGCGATCGGGGGGACCTCTTCCCAGCCTCAGCCCGTGGCCGGTCAGAGACCGTCATGTCAACCCGGGTAGCCGGCTGGTCGCTACGAGAGCAAGAGCTGGCCTGAGGAGAGTCGCCTGAGTGGCTCTCACCAGCCTTCCACTCCGTGCCATGAACCTGGCACCGAGCAAGCTCTGGCGTCTGGTTCTTGGCTGCACGGCCACCGGTAGGTGACCGTACACTCGGTACCTCTCGCGAACGAGAGGCCGAGACGGAACCTGGTGTAGCGGCAGAGCCCCTAACACTAGGCGAGGAAGTACCGGTGTTAGCCGGTACCCCTCTGGTCCCCGTAGTCTTCTTCCTTGCGGAAGAAGAGACAGGCCCCGCTCCCGAAGGAGCAGGAGGACCAGCGGAAGAACCCCCCGTCCCACCGGAGTGGGACGGACCCTGAGAAGTTCCTGAGGGAGCCTTCTTAAGAGGGGAGGAGGCAGCCTTCTTCTTCCTTGGCTGTGAAGCCTTGGAAGTCGAAGGGGAAGAGGCGGCAGACGACGAAGATGAAGACGACGACGACACCTTCCTCCTCTTCCTCTTCTTCGTCAGCTTCCTCAGGAAAGACGTTAAGTCTGCCATCCAGGGCGGAGCCGGGGCTGCTGTTGCCGAAGCAACAGGGCCCGGACACACCTGTCCGGACAGACCAACGTCTGGGGCAGCAACACCACGAGCAGGGACGACGTCAGCAGGCGTGGACATCTCAGGAACAGCAGGAATGGCAGGAACGGCCAGCACAGCATCGGCAGGTACGGCAGGCGGCACAGGTAACACAAGAGGCGGAGCAACAGCCAGCGACATCCTGGGTACCGGCGGCAGGTCCAGGGGCAAGCTCTTAGGGCAGCGAAAGTCTGGTCGCGGCAGCACGGCAAACCTGGGTGGCGGCGGCACGCTCCCCCTCGGTATGGCGATCGGACCCTGCACAGCGGCTGTAGGTGACACTGACACCACGTGAGACGAATACACCAGGTGAGGAGGGGCGGCGTACCCTGCAGCAGACCCAGCCAGATGATGAAGCAGCCCCTGGACACTAGGCACGCCCTGCAGACCCAGAGATGCTCACACCTGACCAAGGTCATCCCTTGTGGCAGAAGCACCTGCAGAAGCAACAGTCAGGTGATTAGGGGGGGGTTTCCCCTTGCGCTGGGGGGACAAGCCCCACCCCGAACGAACGGAAGACCCCAAATACAATTGAACGTCGGAGTACCGAGCGCCCTCCTCCACGCTCGACAGATCGGGTGAGGAGAAGGACCTGGATAACCCCCCCCCCGAAGGGTAAGGTGCCATACGCAAGAGCTGAGCATGGGGCAGGAAAGAAGACGAAGTGTCCGTCACCAAGGAAGTCGCGGGAGAGCTTTCCAACGACTCCTTGGCAGGCCTTCGCTTCTTCCTACCCTCATACAAGCCCCACTGCACCTTCGACCAATTAACACAAATTACACAGGGCACTCCCGCCCTCGGCACCGAGCACACAACACATGAGGATCAATCTCAGGGAAACTGCGGAATTTCCCGCATTTACGCCCTTCAGTCCCGGGGCACAGTCGTCGGGTAATAGGAGGGCGCGGAAAATCCATGATCCTTTTCACAAATTATCACAATAATAATTGAGAAAATGAATAATTGTACTTACAATCTTCAGTTTCACACAAAACAAACAGTAAAGAGAAAACACAAATACGTATACGAAAAGCAAACGACGATGAAAAGGGCAGAGAGCGATGATGAACACGTCCAAACACCAGCATGCTGAAAGCAAAAGTGGTTCTTCACCTCCCAGTGGCGCGGCGCGCGCACTGTCGGACAAGCAGTTAACTACCGAACTCCCTTGATGGAAAGCTTACGACCATCCAGCTGCCGCTAGTTACCTTCCTATTGTAAAAGGACCGAAAGGTTTGTATCCCGTGTCGGAACAAACACAAGAACTAGTTCCTACTTCAAGAGCCAAAATGAAGTCATGGGTTTGTCTCTTGTTGGCTTCCACTCCCCCACCTCTTGTCGGGGAGTGGTGGATAATTACTCCTATCCCTACTGAAAGGGATAGGATGGAGCTCAGCTGTGTAGCTTACCTGCATCTGCTTCCTGTTCAGCGTAGTGACGACCGCGGCCCTCTGCCCACAAGTAGAGGAGGAAGAACGAAGGAGGAAGAGAAGCCAGTCACACTCTCAATCACTTGTCCATTCATGCAGTCACACAAGGATGCAATGCTGTTCTGTCTGCTCGAGTGCTGGGTAGACTACACAACTTGTTCAGCAGCCACCATGGGTCCCAAAGAAAAAGTGTCCAAGGACCTGTGGGTAATATCCCGACGGTAGAAGGAAGTGAAGGTGGTCTGGTTGGCCCAAACCCCTGCCTTCAGAACCTGCGCCAGGGAGAAGTTCTTGCGGAACGCAAGGGTTGGACCAATACCTCTGACTTCGTGAGCTCTCGGTCGAAGGGTATGGGTGTTGTCACTACTATCCGTGTCGTACTCCCTCCTGATCACCTAACGCAGCCAGAAAGAAAGTGTTCTTGGAAACTTCTTTCTTGGTAACACCGGTGCTAATGAAGAGGTGTCGACACTCAGGCCTGAGGTGTCGAGTTCTCTCCAGGTAGCACCATAGCGCCCTCACATGACAAAGCAGTATCTCATCTGCATCATTATCAGTGAAGTCCTTCAGGGAGGGGATCGTGAAAGACTCAAACCAGTCATCAGGCACCGAAGGATTCTGAGCCTTCGCTACGAAGTTCAGGATGAAATCAAGCGTCACGGATCCCATCCCCTGGAATGCTTGACGTCGAAGGAAAGACCATGAAGTTCCCCTACTCTCTTCACCGATGCCAGGGCCAGGAGGAAGAGGGTCTTGAGGGTCAGATCCCCGTCTGATGACTCGGAGTGGCTCGAAGGGTCTTCGAGTCAACCTCCTAAGGACGAGAGTCACATCCCACCCCAGGGCCCTGAGTTACCTGGGTGGGCAAGACCTCTCGAAGCTCTTCATCAGGAGGGAGATCTCGAAGGAGGAGGAGATATCCACTCCTCGCAGTTTAAGGACTAGGGCTAAGGCAGCTCTGTATCCTTTAACTGCGGAGACAGAGAGGAGCTTCTCTAGGCGAAGGAACACGAGGAAATCTGCTAACTGCTGAATAGCGGCTCTGAGAGGAGAGAGACCCCGTCCACGACACCAACCACAGAAGACGGACCACTTTCCCCCCTGGTATACAGCTGCAGAGGACTGTCTGGGTACCCAGACATCTCTTGTTACTGCGCTGGCAAGAAAAAGCCTCTCGCTCACAAGAGATGGTGGATAACAGCCAGCCGTGAACACAGAGACTTCCGATGGACCGGTGGTACCGTCTATGTGTGGCTGGCACAGGGGTGTTGTGCCAAGGGGGAATCTCGGTGCTTCGGCGAGCAGAGCCATTTGGGCGCCACCAGGATCATCCGAAGATGACCTGCCACTGCTGAGCTGGCTGCTCCTGTAGGGACAGGAACCGTACTGCTGCCTCCCTGAACCTGCTGATCCATGAATCTGTGAGGAAGACTCGTCCTGCTGCCGTGTCGATCAGCAGGCCCAGGTACTTCATCCTCTGCTTGAGCTAGAGATCTGACTTCTCGTAATTCACTACGATCCCCAGATTGCGGCAGAATTCGAGGATGTAGGCTCGGAGGGTGGGAGCGGCGATCCTTCCCTAAGGTCGTTTCGTTGTGCTGACGGATCAGTGCAATAACCTCTGCGAACAGCCTCTGGATCTCAGGAGTGACTGTGTCCTGCGGAGACGGGCCGTCAAGCCCCTCCAGCGAGAACGCCTTCCGAGACCCCCCTCCTTCCAAAGGAGGAACCGCAACAGACCCCTCATGGTCTCCTCCTACCACTTGCGCTTACGATCTGGTCAGTCCTAGGACCGTGCCAGGTTCGTAGGGCGTTATGGCAGGATCGCGAGGAGCACACCCATTGCGATCACTCTTGGTCACCTCGCTCTTCCCAGTGTAGCCCGAGGTAGTTAAAGGGATAGGAGAGGTAGACCTGACGCTAACCCCTCGCCCACCGGCAGAACCGGTGTTCTGTGGGAAGGGCCCGCTGGTGGTGATTGAGCTGCAGGCCTGTCGAGCGGTTCTCACGGGGAGAGCGGCTGGACCAAGAACAGCGGCGACGGTCCCGAGCGTCAGGAGAGCTGCTGCTGGTCCCCCTCTCCACCCGGTCCCGGTAGGAGCGGATGCCAGGGGAGCGGCAGAGTCCGCTGTCGTGATGGGAGCGAGGCCTGTCCTCACGGCGCGTCACGCCGCTGGGGACCAAGGGGACCGCTTCCTCACCTCAGCCCGTGACCGGTCTGGGACCATCGCGTCAACCCTGGGTACTGGTGGATCGCCGCGAGAGCGATCGCCGGTCTGTTGGGAGTCGCCTGGTCGACTCCCGCCAGTCTTCTGCTCTATGCCTGGATCCTGGCGTCAAGTGGACTCGGATGCCTGGGTCTTGGCTGCATGGTCACCCGCAGGTGACCGTACACTCGGTACCTCTCGCAATTGAGAGGCCGAGACGGTACCCGGCGCCGAGGCAGAACCTCTAGCGCCAGGCGAGGAGGTACCGGTGTTAGCCGGCGCTCCTCTGCTCCCCGTCTTCTTCTTCCTTGCGGAAGGAGAGACGGGCCCCGTTCCCGAAGGAACAGGGAAGACCAGCGGAATTCCCAACTATCCCCACCGAGTGGGGACGGACCCTTGAAGTCTCAGGACGAGCCTTCTTAGGGGGTGAGGAGGCAACCTTCTTCTTCTTCGGTTGTGGGGCCTTAGAAGATGAAGGGGAAGCAGCAGCAGACGACGACAAAGAAGACGATGAAGATGACGACACCTTCCTCCTCCTCTTCTTCTTCGTCAGCTTCCTCAGGACCACCGTCAGGTCTTCCATCCAAGACGGAGCCGGGGCAGTTGACGAAGTAACAGGGCCCGACTGCACCTGTCCGGAAGGACCTGGGGAGGGGTGGGAGCAGCAACACCACGGGCAGGAACAATGGCGGCAGGAACTGGTACTGGAACTGGAGCGGCAAGCAGGTCAGGAACAGGAGGCGGGCAGGAAGCAGTAGCATCCTCTGTACTGGAGCAGTCCAGGGGAGAGCTCTTGGTACACTGGAAAGTCAGGGCTGGAGCAAGAGCGGCAAACCAGGCGGCGGTAACAAGGGTAAACCTCTTCACCTCTGGCAGCGGCGCCTGCACAGCAGCTGTTGGGGTAACCATGGCTACGTGCTGGGTGTACACCAGGTGAGGCGGAGCAGCGTAGCAAGGTGTGGACACAGTCGCGGTTGTCGTGGTGGTCGGGCCGTGAGTTACAGGCATGGTCCCTCTCGCTAGATGACTCAGCAGCCCCTGAACCATCGGTGTCCCCTGGAGCCCCAGCGAGTACCAGGCCCGGCAGAGATCGTCCTCCGTGCAAGCAAGTCTGAGGAAGGATACAGAGTCAGGTTAGTAAGAGGGGGGGGTCTCTCCTCGCCCGAGGGGACAGATCCCAGCCCGAGCGAACAGACGATCCCGAATACAACTGGACATCAGGGTACCTGGCCCCATCCTCCACGCTCGACTGATCGAGAGAGGAGAAGAAGTGAGATAACCCCCCCGAATGGGAAAGAGCGATACGAGGGAGC
Organism: Macrobrachium nipponense; assembly: GCF_015104395.2. NCBI lineage: Eukaryota > Metazoa > Arthropoda > Malacostraca > Decapoda > Palaemonidae > Macrobrachium > Macrobrachium nipponense. The sequence goes on from NC_061089.1 coordinate 13,019,396, forward strand.
TGCGATGGAGGGAGAAAAGAAGACCTGTCCGTAACCAAAGGAGTAACGGGAGAACCCTCCGATGACTCCTTGGCCAGCTTATGCGGCTTCTTCCTCCCCCCATAGTGCTCCCACTGCTCCTCCGACCATACAACACATACATCACATGGGTCGGTGCAAGAGCATTCTCGCCCTCGTCACCAAGCGCAAAATTCATGAGGATCAACCTCTACAGAGGACTGAAAGGCCCCACACTTACGGCCCTCCACACCAGGGCACAATCTGCGGCTGATGGGGGGTCGAGGGGGTCTCTCCGGCTCTCGGGATTCCATTATCACTTACAAAAATCACTGAGTACGATATACAAAAAACAGATACGTAATTATGCAGGCTTTGTACATTCACACTGAGTAATAGAAAAAGAGAAAAGGCCTTCACGAAGTGAAGAAAACCAAGCATACGATTGAAGCAGCTGAAAGCAAAGTGACTCCTCTCCTCGGGGTCGGACTGACTACCAACTGCCGGACAAGTAGTTAACTACCAAAACCCCTTGTTTGAAGATTACGACTGGTTCAGCTGCCGCTAAGTACCTTCCTATTGCTAAAAGGACCTTGGGTTTGTATACGTATCGGAACAATATCAAAATACAAATTAACCTATAAAATAAGGGCTCATGAAGAGACAATGATCTGTGCACAGCAGCAATGACCCATAAAAATAATTTATTACCTGATGATGGTTGGTATATACTCTGGCTAAAGCAAGTAAGAATGAGCTTCAATATTTCCGTACGATTTACATCTTGACTTGGAACATGCGGTGGCGAATGTGCAAATCCCACTCCTGATGCCCATATAAACTCACAACTATCTATACTTTGTAAATCTTCATGTTTATCCTGAAAAAAATGAATTATTCATTAAGAAAGGACAACTATGAAGAATACAGTGGAATGAAAATGCATATGTACTATGAGAACTCTTTTGAACAACTAACAGAACAAATAAAAGAGCTATAGTATATAAAAATCTAGAACTTTCATTCATAAGAAATTATTCAGTGCTTTCACCAATCACTATACAGACCGGTCCAGATTTTTTGTTTGTAGTCACAGTGAAGTCAGGGCAAAACAGGAGATCCTGCAAGAGGAAAAAACATCATTAAATTCTGAAGACTGTAAAACCAGCATGAAAGCAAATCTAGATGTTCCCTTTCTGGCAATATCATCAATTTTAGCTATTGCTGATAGTTAGTGACAATGACTTCTTTAAAAACCTGTTTAAAATTGTGATGTTTAAAAAACCAATAACAGTAATACAGCAAACAGGGTCAAAATACCATGGAAATGACATTTTTTTATTAAGTAGTATTTTTATTTTTCATAGCTAACAAACCTGAGGTCTTAACAATAGGATAAATCTTCTGGTGGCAGCTGGAAACCATTTAAAAACAATAAAATATTGTATATGCAAGGAATCTGTGGCATTTGGCATCTAAAGCGTAGATGAGGTGGATGCTGGTCAGTGACCATGCTTGAACCCTGTGACGCATTTAGTCTTTCTTCCAACCCAGAACTACAAGAGGGGTGGCTAAAGGTGGGCAGTCAATGTTAAGACCTCAGATTTGTTAGCTATGAAAAATGATATTGTTAAACTACAATAAAGTTTTGTACATACTTACCTGGCAGATATATACTTAGCTATAGTCTCCGACGTTCCCGACAGAATTTCAAATCTCGCGGCACACGCGACAGGTAGGTCAGGTGGTCTACCTTACCCGCCGCTGGGTGGCGGATGTACGAACCACTCCCGTAAGCTTGTCAGATTTTTCTCTTCCACCTGTCTCCTGAGGGGAGGCTGGGTGGGCCATTAATCGTATATATCTGCCAGGTAAGTATGTACAAAACTTTATTGTAGTTTAACAATATCATTTTTGTACATGAATTCTCTGACAGATATATACTTAGCTGATTGGCACCCTTGGTGGAGGGTAAGAGACAGCTCAATAATACAGGTAAGACGGGAAACAACTAATGTTGTAGGATATAAAAACCTTGGTTCTCACCTTTTCAGGATGAAGACTTCATAGATACTATCTCTGAGTCTGCATTGCCTGGAGAGCTACAGCTAGGACGTGACCTGATGCTGAAAGACTCTCGGATCTACCACTGGGATATGTGATCCCCTATTGTGGTAGAATCCAAGTCGGATGCTGTTAGAGGGACCTTGTCCGCTTACCTAACAGATTCCTTACCACTACCTCTGCAAGGAGCCAAAACCCACCAGACCACCTAACCAAAATACAAAGGGTTAATATTACGACAAAAAGAGGTGCCTCCTGCAACCTCTTTCAGACAACCAAAAAACAACAATATAAAATATAGGGTAACATATAAAAAATTTACACAGGATAAGTTTCAGCTCCCTGCCCCGCAGCACCGAATCCGCCGATACGAAAGGACCCAAGGCGAAGCATTTATCATATGTGATTTTTACATCACGTAGGTAGTGGTTTGCGAAAACCGATTGGCATCTCCAAAAAGTCGCCTCCATCAAGTTCCACACAGACATATTTTTTCTGAATGCAAGCGAAGTTGCGATGGCTCTCACCTCGTGAGCTTTCACTTTCAGTAGTCTAAAATGTCTTCCTTAACAGGCAACATGTGCCTCTGTAATAAGGCTTCTCAGAAAAAAGGAAAGAGCATTCTTCGACATGGGCCGAGTGGGGTCCTTTACGGAGCACCAAAGCACATCTTGATTAGCCTTAAGTTGTTCCTTCCTCTTTTAAGGAAATACTTCATAATTCTCATAGGGGCAAAGAGTTCTTTCAGGCTCTTCCCCTACTAGAAAAGATAAAACTACGAACTTCAAAGCTCCTGGGCCAAGGGCGTGATGGGTTTTTCATTCTTTGCAAGGAAACTTGGAAGAAACGAACACACCATAGAATCTTCCTTAAACCCTACATTGCCCTCAATAGCTTGGAGCTCACTCACTCTCTTAGCTGTAGCTAGGGCCAAAAGGAAGATAGCCTTCTTCGTCAGATCCTTGAAAGAGGCTAAAGCCAGGAGGTTCGAATCTAGACGATCCAAGGAATTGTAGAACTACGTCTAGATTCCAGTTCGGTACTATATGAGGACGCTTAATGGTTTCAAATGATCTAATAAGATCATGCAGGTCCTTATCATCGGATATTTTTTTTTAAGCCTCTATGCCGAAATACCGCCGCCAACGATACTGCGGTATCCCTTAATAGTTGACACAACCAGATGACATTCTTCTTTGAGGAAAATAAGGAAATCCGCAATTTGGGTCACAGAGGTACTGAAAGAGAAATGTTCTTCCTCTTGCACCAACGTCTGAAGACATCCCACTTTGACTGGTATACACGCAAGGTGGAAGGTCTCCTCGCTCTTGCGATTGCTTAGCAGCTGTTGCTGAAAAGCCTTTCGCTCTGACCAAACTTTGGACAGTCTGAAGCCAGTCAGACTGAGAGCGAGGAGATTTTTGTGGTACCTGTCCGAAGTGGTTGTTGTCTGAGTAGATCGAGCTCCTTAGCGGGAGCGATCTTGGAAGGTCCACCAACCATTCCAGTACCTCTGTGAACCATTCTTGGGCCGGCCAAAAGGGAGCGATTAAGGTCATTCTCGTTGAATCGGACTCTACGAACTTCTTGATGGTTAGCCCCAGGATCTTGAAGGGGGAAACGCGTATGACGTCGAGTCCGTTCCAGTCTAGAAGAAGAGCATCTATTGCTACTGCCTCTGGATCCGATATCGGAGAGCAGTAAGGATCCAGCCTCTTGTTCTTTGACGTGGCAAAGAGGTCTATGTGTGGCCTGCCCCATAACTTCCACAGGCTCTGGCATACATCCAGATGAAGGGTGGGTCCACTCTGTGGGAAGGACCTGATCTTTCCTGCTGAGGAGATCTGCTCTACATTCCTTTCTCCCTGCACGAAACCTGGTGAGAAGCTTGATTCCTCTTTCTTCTGCCCACAGAAGAAGGTCTCTTGCTGTCTCGTACAGGGAGAAGGAATGCGTCCCCCCCTGTTTCCTGATATATGCCAGAGCTGTAGTGTTGTCCGCGTTGACCTGCACTACCGATCTTCTGACTTTGGGCTCGAAAGCCTTCAGAGCCAACCACACAGCCATCAACTCCTTTCTGTTGATGTGCCAGGCTACCTGGTCCCCCACCCAGGTACCTGACACTCGCTGGTTCCCAGAGTTGCACCCCACCCCATGTCCGACGCGTCGGAGAACAACACCAGGTTGGGGGTCTGTGATTGAAGAGACAGTCCCTTCGCAAAGAGGTTGGGATCTGTCCACCATAAGAGATGTTTCTTGATGTCCTGGGATAACGACAGGGAGAACGTCAAATCCTGAGAACGACGACTCCAATTCCGATGAAGTAAGAATTGGAGCGGTCTCAGGTGCAACCTTCCTAGGGAACAAATTGCTCCAGAGAGGAGAGCGTCCCCAGCAGACTCATCCACTCCCTCACTGTGCATACTTCTTTCCCTAAGAAGGTTGTTACTCTCTCGAATCCTCGGGCTATCCTTTCCTGCGAGGGAAAAGCCCGAAAACTCAAGAGAGTTCTATCTGGTTATCCCGAGATACACACACTTCTTGCTTCGGGAATTAGTGATGACTTCTTGAAATTGACGAGAAGTCCCAAGCCTTCGTCAATTCTAAAGTTTTACTTGTAAGTCCTTCAAACAACGATCTTCTGAATTGGCCCTTATTAGCCAATCGTCGAGGTACATGGATATCCTCACCCCTTTCAAATGAAGCCATTGAGCCACATTCCTCAAAATCCCCGTGAACACTTGAGGGCCGTCGAGAGGCCGAACACGAGCCCTGAACTGAAAAATTTTCCCTCCCCCCCATCATGAATCTGAGAAACTTCTTCGAGGAAGGATGGATCGGTACGTGGAAGTAAGCGTCCTGTAAATCCAAGGAAACCATCCAGTCCCCTGGACGAAGTGGCTGCAGCACTGATGAAGGCGTTTTCCATCGTGAACTTCTTCTTTTCTACGAAGAAGTTCAGGGCGCTTACATCCAACACCGGTCCCTCCATCCCCCTGAGGACTTCGGAACTAGGAAAAGGCGGTTGTAGAAGCCCGATGAATGATGGTCTGTCACTAGTTCGATAGCCCCCTCATCATCTATCTACTGCTAGATGGAGAGCTTGATTCATGATGGGGTCTCTGTACCTGGCCGTCAGTTCCCTTGGGATGGTCGTCAAAGGAGGTCTTTCGACGAAAGGGATGAGGTAACCTCTCCTCAAAATAGAAAGGGTCCAAGGATCCGCCCCTTTTTGCCCCTGGGCCCAGACTTCTGCAAACTCTAAGAGTCTGGCGCCCACCGTTGTTTGAAGGACTTGCAAGTTATTTGGGGGGTTTAACAGACTTGGCGAAAGTCTTACCCCTTCTTGAAGGTCTACGACCTCTAAACGTAGAGGTTCTTGATGAAGATGCCCCTCGAAAGGGTTCTCGAAACACTTTCCTTTTCCTTCTTAGCCTTGTGGTAGGGAAGGAAGGGCGAGGTTTTCTTGCCGACTGTGCCAAAAGGTCCTGGGTGGCTTGGCCGAAAGTGACCTCGAAATGTCCTGCACTCGATGTTTCGGGAACAACTGATGTAGACAGAGGAGCAAAACAGCAAAGAAGACCTCTGAGCATGGGAGACCGACTTCGTTAAGAAGGAACAATAAACCGACCTCTTCTTCACGATCCCAGGCCCCATAAAGGGAGGCGATTTCACTCGCTCCGTCTCTTACCGACTTGTCCATACAAGACAAAACACACATAAGATCTTCTGGTGAAATTGACTCGGCACTTCAATTTTCTTGGCTAGGACTCCCAACGACCAATCAAGGAAGTTAAATACTTCTAGCACTCTAAACATACCTTTGAGCAAATGATCCAATTCATTCATTGCCCAAGTCGTCTTAGCAGAGTTAAGGCGTTAGTTCTCCTTGTCGAATCTACCAGCGCCGAAAAATCCGAATCAGCCGAAGACGGTAGACCCAATCCTAAGGGCTCTCCTGTTTCGTACCAGAAACCAGCGCGTCCTGATAACTCGAAGGAGGAAAAGCGAACATCGTTTTCCCCGCTTCTTCTTTGGAAGCCATCAGGAACCAAAACTCCTCAGTGCCTTCTTCATTGAAAGAGTTGGCTTCATCCTCACACAAGAAGAACTCTTCGCTGTCTTCGCAGTTGAAAAAAAAGAATGAGTGAGGAGAAGGAGAGCCGTAGGAGTAAGGGAATCCCCAACAAAAACTTGTAAAAAAGTAGCTCTGTAAGCTTCTTGTAAGAAGAGACAGCAGCAGAAGTGTTCGGTTCCATCATCCGAACCTTCTAGGACGTCTTGTCGAGGCGAGGCGGAAGATCCTTAGGTGACGAAGGGATCCTAGCAGGAGTTGAGCGAGAGGTTTGGAGAACGCCCTCTCTTAGAAGAGTTCACATCCACTGGAGAACGATGAGAAGATCTGGGATGTCTACGATGAGACTCCCTCTTCGAGGTATCCGGAATCTCAAGCCGAAGGAGAGGTTAGGGCTCCTACTCCGAGAATCTCGGGAAATATCCACCAGGCGCTTACGAGGAGGCGAGCGCCTACTATACTCTATGCGCCTATCCTGAGGCGAGCGGCTGCCAGGAGAAGAGCGCCTATCGAGAGCAGAGCGCTTGCGCGGCTCTCATACCTGTCCAGTTGCGTCGATCAACGGAAGTTCGACTGGAAGGCGAAATGCGCCTACTAGGAGAAGGTGCTGCTTGCGAGACTCTTGACGTCTAACAAGAGGGTAACATTCAGGAGAAGGGCGCTTCAAAAACTAACAGAGCCTACTTGGGAGAAGGACGCTTCCGGATTCCTGGTGCCTACCAAGAGACAAAACGGTCAGGAGAAGTGCGCCTAGAAGCGGGAGAGCGCCTACACGGAGAAGGGCGCTTGAAAGACTCTTGTTGTCTGCCCCTAGGAGAATAATCAGGAGTATGACGCCTTAAAAGAGACGAGCGCCTACTAGGAGATCTATGTGCAGTAGGCTCTTGGCGCCTACCTTTGCGGGGAGCGGCTAACAGTAGGCCGTCTATCATGCACACGACTCCTACCAGACTCTAGATGCTGTCAGGAGAGAAGTCACGATCCGACACTCGAGGAGAGTGACATCTGGAAGAAGAACGCCTACTTGTATAAGGGCGCCTTCTAGAATCTTGAGGCTGCTGAGGAGAAGTCTCACGCGAGGGAGTTGAAGAAATCGCGTGATGAGCAGGATGCAGTGCGCTTACCGGAAGCGGGAATCCATCTGGAGAAAAAAACTTCTTTCTCCATAGAGCGTCCTACCGATGTTTGGCGCCTTGAAATCGAAAGAGAGCCAGGCGAGCGAGGGCGCTCACGCGAGCCCCCACCTTCACACGAAACCTCCCCATATGAAGGAGAACGATCCTCTGAAGAGCGGCGCCTAGATCTCTTGATCGGAAGAGAAACGTCCTTCTTCCTACGTGATCTAACTGCTAGAGAGTCTGCTAGCGCCGGAGTCTGAGCTTGAAGTCCCGCGAGTACTCTCGTAGGAGAATCTTCTTGCTCTTCCTCGGAAGCAGGCGCCGAGCGCGGAGCGCGAGAAGAACGATCACAGGATTTCTTGGGTTTCTTCGCCTCCACCGCGACGATTCTTCCGGGAAAAAACTCCGGACTAGAAGCCAAAGGACTGCAGGGAGCCTTCAAGCCCTCTTCAACGGGCGCGACGCATCCGGGGAGTTCCAACCTCTCTTCGGAGAGGGAGCGACGAAGAGGAGAAGCATGGCGTAGGAGCTCCTTCTTGTAGCGATCCGAGGCAGCCTGGGAGCGTACTTCAGGATCTGCCGCGGGGACGCCTGACCGGTGGGGGCTCTCCCTAGCCCTCCTGCGGCTTTCGACTTTCCTCCTCCACTGGAACTGGGAGTCTGGAAGAGGTCTAGGCCTAGAGGCACTAAGGAGCCGGTCAGACGCACCCTCCACAACACTGGGGACACTGCACTGATCACTAACACTCTCCTTACCTTCCAACTGACGAATCTTCTGATCCATAGAACGATTCGTGGCTTTCAGAGCTGCCGCCTCCGAAGGCGAATCTTCGGCTTCGGTGCGGGGAGCCGGGGCTGCAACTTGGAAGAAGGTTCTAATTCTACGTTAGTACTATTAGGATCCACATCCAACTCACTCATTCTAGATCTGCTAGAACTTCTAGAGGAAGCCTTACGCACTCTATCACGTTCCAACTTCCTAACATAAGAAGAGAGAGCCTTATATTCTTCTTCATTCAATCCCTTACATTCACTACAAGGGTTAGCAAAAGAACATTCATTCCCCCTGCATTTCATGCAAACCGTGTGGGGGTCTACCGAAGCTTTCGGCAACCTCACCTTACATCCTTCATTCACGCAAACCCTAAACAAAACCGAAGTTTTAACTACCGAATCTAGATCAGACATCGTTAAAGAAAATCAAACTCAAAATCAAACCGGTCCACAATCAGCGTATGCCAAGCCAAACAAAGCGAATACGTCACCAAAAGAAGTCCAAATTAACTCCAGGCAAGCGAGAATCGAAAAACTATCGAGAGGAACCGACAACAGTTGTTATCGTTCCCGCGACAGAGAAAAATCTGACAAGCTTACGGGAGTGGTTCGTACGATCCGCCACCCAAGCGGCGGGTAAGGTTAGACCACCTGGACCTACCTGTTGCGTGTGCCGCGAGATTTGAAATTCTGTCGGGAACGTCGGAGACTATAGCTAAGTATATATCTGTCAGGGAAGTTCATGTACAAAAATACAAATTAATTAAACATTTGTCATTTGTTCATATGTGGAACAAACCTTTGGTCTTAACAATATGATAGACTCATACTTGGAGGTACAAGAATCCTGAACCGAATGGAGGTTCAGCACACCTGACCACTTTTCCTAGAAAAGGGATTTTGACGTAGGAAAAATCTATTTCTGGGTGAAGGGCCCGCGTCGCTCCGTGAAATAGGTTCCTTTAGCACTATTTCTAAGGTAAAATATTGTTATAATACCAGAGAACCGCTAAATTGGAAATGCCAGAATATTCAGGCTCGCTCACCTTTATTAAAAGGTGTCGGTATGGTTTCTGGGGCGAGTGAAACTACTACCACAGTTCCTTCTCCAATTAGCCTCTCCTACATCAAAAAACCTCAAGAATAGGGGAGCCGACCTACGGCTCACTACCTGCTACCATGTAGCTAGCGCCTGTGATGTCATTCCTTTGATAGCACTACTACGCTGCACTCGCGTTTTCTTTTGCTGTGTTGTGTTTCTCGCTTTTTGGAATTTTACTTCACCATGGATCATCAATCTGCTTCTGCATCCAAGTTAAGTGCTGCTATTATGGTTGACACTATTTAGGGAATGCCTTTGGCCTTTTTTACCGAATTATTTAGGTTTTCTTAGATAAGGCAGTCCCCGGGTTACAACGGAGGTTCCGTTCTTGAGACGCGTTGTAACCCGAAAATCGTCGTAAGCCAGAACATCACCAAAAATCCTAAGAAAACCTTACTTTTAATGCTTTGGGTACATTCAAAACTATGTAAAAAACTGCATTCTTATTGCATTTGCATCAAGAAAACCTTCAGATATTGATTATTTTGCATTTTTGGTGTCATATTTCTTCTGGCAGATGAGCGTGTAGGCGTCGTAACCCTGGAAATAATTTCTGATGAATATAATTGAAAAGTGCCTTAACCTCGGAACGTCGTAACCCGAACCCGTTGTAACCCGGGGACTGCCTGTATATGGCTATCTAAAACTCAGTCCACTGGAAGTGAATAGTACAATGTAACATGCCCAGATTCATTGCATACATAGAAGATAGCTACAGTGGACAGCTGTATTTGCAGGGGATGCCCAGCAGACCACCTCCGCAAATAGCTAAAACCCCCTCTAAAAATTTTAGAACTGTCTATCTTGAAAGTTCAAATACGAAATGTATGCCTTAAATAACATCGTACTTCAAATATACCTTAAATAACTAACCTATTACTGTATTAATCTTTGCAATTATATTATTAATATAATTTCAAAGGCATATTAAACATTTTACCAATGAAAATATATACATACAGCCAATAACAGAGAGAGAGAGAGAGAGAGAGAGAGAGAGAGAGAGAGAGAGAGAGAGAGAGAGAGAGAGAGAGAGAGTGCATTGAATTGGCAACATCATACATCAGACCATCAAGAGTGAAATTATGAATTATTTCTGAAACAGCGATAATAAATGAAGAGAAGAGAGAGAGAGAGAGAGAGAGAGAGAGAGAGAGAGAGAGAGAGAGAGAGAGAGAGAATAACTCCCGCATCCTCCTTTCTCGAAGACTGGGAATCGCTATTTCTTTTATTACTAATCTTAATATTTGAAAATTAGTTATTAGGTAAATAGTTATTTATCATACTACAAAACAAATACACATGCGTAAGTAAGAGAAACTTTATGGTTATTTTTTAATCTCATTAAACTAAATTTTAATTGAACATTAATAGTACTGTAAATTATTATTTCATCATAAAATGTAGTAGTATCCTTAAAAATATATACATAAACTTCTAACACTTCCAGCCAAAAACAGAGGGAGAGAGTTACCAGCCATGACATAAATCTCTTGTGGGCCAAAAGAGAGAGAGAGAGAGAGAGAGAGAGAGAGAGAGAGAGAGAGAGAGAGAGAGAGAGTTATCCTTATTTAAAAGAGTGTAATGGAAAAATTATTGTATTTCATTAAAATACTATCACATGAATTTTGTAATTACTATCATTATTTGAAAATATTAATAATGTATTGAGAGAGAGAGAGAGAGAGAGAGAGAGAGAGAGAGAGAGAGAGAGAGAGAGAGAGAGAGAGAGAGAGAGAGATTACATAAACGTTAGTCGGTAACATGACTCTCCCCCTCTGCACATTACTTTACATATTTGACAGCTCTGAATCTCAGCTTAGTACCTGGATCTAAAAAGAATGATGAGGGATAGAATGGATTTTCCTTCATTCTTATATAATTTTTTAATTTATAAACTAAAATCTTACTAATTCACTATAGCATTTTCATTAATGAATTGATATTATTGTTGTTTACAGTAACATTAATATTTGAAAATTAATAAAACTATTTACTTATCATACAAATAACATACATCCCAGAGAGAGAGAGAGAGAGAGAGAGAGAGAGAGAGAGAGAGAGAGAGAGAGAGAGAGAGAGAGAGAGAGAGAGGAGAGAGAATTATCATTTTACATTATTTGATATCATTTAACCTTTTTATACACTTACTAATACAGTATTAATCAATATTAACCCTTTAACGCCAAAGGGGTATAATAAAAATCGTCTCCTGTATGCCAGGGGGGTCTCTGAATGAGCGCCGAAGCGGAACAAATATTTTTTTTCAAAAAATCACAGCGCACTTATTTTTCAAGATTAATAGTTCATTTTTGGCTCCTTTTTTTGTGATTGCCTGAAGTTTAGTATGCAACCATCAGAAATAAAAAAAAATATCATTATCATATACAAATAATGCGATATATGACAGCGCAAAAACAAAATTTCATATATAATTGTATTCAAATCGCGCTGTGAGCAAAACAGTTAAAGCTAACACGTTAATTTTTTTTTTTTGTTTTTTTTTGTATTGTACACTAAATTGTGATCTTTTTGGTATATAACACATTGTAAAACAATCAAAGTACAAAGAGAAAATATTATAACAAAATGATGCATGAATTCGTAACGTGCGGACGTAAAAAAGTTTTTTTTTTAAATTCACCATAAATCAAAATATTGTTCTAGAGACTTCCAATTTTTCAAAATTAAGATAAATTATTGAATATTACTATACTGTAAGAGTTTTAGCTTACAATTGCAGTTTTCGACCATTTTGAACGAGTTAAAGTTGACCGAATGCTGAATTTTTTTATAACTATTTTTTTTTATATGCAAATATTTTGAAAATGAGAAAAGCTACAACCTTTAATTATTTTTTGTTGTATTCTACATAAAATTGCACACATTTTCATATATAAAACTCTATGAAACGCCTAATATGAAATGGAGCAAATATTACGAGAATGCGACGTACACATTTCGGAGATTTGCGGCAGAGAAGCCGCGCGCGGAGGGAAGGAAAGTTTTTTTTAAATTCACCATAAATCTACATATTGTGCTAGAGACTTTGAATTTGTTTCAAAATGAAGATAAATGACTGAATATTACTAGACTGTAAGAAGTTTAGCTTACAATTGCGTTTTTTTACCATTTCGGTGGAGTCAAATTTGACCGAATATGGTTTTTTTTCTATTTATTATGATGTATATACAAATATTTTGGAAATGAGAAAAGCTACAACCTTCAATTATTTTTAGTTGTATTCTACATGAAATTGCACACATTTTTAAATATAAAACTTTATGTAACGGCTGATTTAAAATGGTGCAAACATTACGACAATCGGACGAAAAAATTTCTTTTTTTTTTTTTTTTGGAAGAGTTACCGCGCGAGAAGGAAACGTAAGGTTTTTTTTTTTAAAAAAAATTTTTTTTTTTTCATAAATTCACCATAAATCGAAATATTGTGCTAGAGACTTCCAATTTGTTGCATAATAAAGGTATAAATGATTGAATATTACTAGAATGCAAGATTTTTAGCTTAAAATTCCGTTTTTCGACCATTTCAGTCGAGTCAAAGTTGACTGAAGGTTGAAATTTTGGCACTTATCGTTATTTATATGAAATATTTCAAAACTGTCAAAAAATAAAAGCTACAAACCATGGATTATTTTATTTTTGTATTCTGCCATAACACTTTATGTAACAGCTAATTTAAAATGGTGCAAACATTACGACAATCGGATGAAAAAATTTAAGATTTTTTCGGAAGTTACCGCGCCGACGTAAGGAAAGTTTTTTTCATAAATTCACAATAAATCGAAATATTGTGCTAGAGACTTTCAATTTGTTGAAAAATAAAGGTAAATGATTGAATATTACTAGAATATAAGAGTTTTAGCTTACAATTGCGTTTTTCGACCATTTCGGTAGAGTCAAAGTTGACCGAAGGTTGAAATTTTGGCACTTATCATTATTCATATAAAAATATTTCAAAACTGATGAAAGCTACCACCATGAGTTGTTTTTTAGCTGTATTCTACATGAAATTGCGCACATTTTCATATAGAATACTCCATGTAACGGCTAATATAAAATGGTGAAAAATTATGTCAAAGTGACAAAATAATTTCTGAGATGTGTCGCTGATGTTTTTTAGTGCGAGAAGAAAGAAATTACAGTTTTGCGCGCCTGGGTAACGATTGTAAACAAAACAATGTCTTGATTCGTGAGCTCCCAGCGTGCTTCAAAAGTTTTCGCCTGGTAGGCCTATAAGTATTTTTACGCGAATTTTTAAAAAACTTTTTATATTGACGTACCATACGTCCAATCGGCACCCAACAGACAATTTATGTTGACGTATAATATAATACGTCCAATCGGAGTTTAAGTGTTAATATTTGAAAATTACTAAGTCATTTTTGTTTCATAAAAAAGTATTTAGTCATGAAAACAACATAAAAAAGGGATAAAACTGATGAGAGGAAGCAATAAACTGGTGGGGACCATGAAATACAGGAACTAGGCCAAAGAGTTCCAGGCGACCGCGTATGAGCCACCTCGCGTCGGTCCTTCCAGCCCCTCTCCCCCCCCTTGGGGGGAGGTACGTTCGCTCACGCTGTCTCAGGCAGCCGGTCTGAGCATCCTCCCTTCCCTCCCTCTCTCTAGGGGGACAGGGGAGGTAGCTGGAGGGCTCTCGGCGAGCGGGTTGGCTCCCTGCCGTTCTCCCCAGTAGAGTAGGGGGGGGACCCTCCTTGGCCAAGCCTCGGTTGGCCACCAAGCTTGGTTTGGCTCAGCTCTCCTCGGCGCTCTGGTCGTGTTCTCCTACCGCTAGCACCATCCCCTCCCGCTCTGGCGGATCAGGACCCCAGCGTAGCCAGGTTCGCTTTAGGTTGGTGGTATGCTAAGGAGGCCCCGACCTCCTTACAAGAGTACACTTTTTACATGCATGGTTTTACATACATATATATATATAACATCCATTATCTTTAGTTTAAGTTTGGCGGAGTCCCAGCTACCCCTAGGGATATCCACCAACTTATTCTAGTTTTAAGTTTATCAACGGCGGAGTTATCAGGCTCCGCCGTTTTTATGTTGGTCTCCTCCTGCTCCTCACCCGGTGTTCGGACTACTCCCCACTCTGGCGTATGGATTAGGTGGTCTTCCTGATTCAGTGACTCCACTGTTCTCTGGCATCGCCGGAGACACACTGTTTCAAGGTGTTCTACCGATCCTGTCGAACGACTCACCACATACACGGTCAAAGAGCAGGTAGAGACTGAACCTTGTTACCTTTTAACATATGACATATCACATCACGGACTTAGTCCGGAACGTTAGTGATGATACTCATGTGTCATTTCACTTACAGTTCACCCATTGTATGGAGTCAGGCTGTAACGCCGTGCTGCAAGACCCCTGTGGGCACGAGGTCTGCTGGACTCACGCCACCTGCACGATCCGCTTCAACGAGTCCCTGGTGTGGCACCATGAGAGTTGCCTGATTTGCTACGAGTTCGCAGACCAGGTCTCCTCTGAGGTGGGTGGCGTTTCAAGTCTACACAGTAATGCAATGAGTACCAATGACAGATATAGTCTTTGATATGTCCATTAAGTTAAGTCATAGTTTAATCTAAGTAATCTTAAGTATTAATACTAACCCTCTCTTTCAGGGCGCCCAAGCGATCCGAGAGCTGCTCTTGCCACCCTGAAGGCCTGGGTTGGTGGGTTTGGCCGCAATGTGACCAAGGGCCAACCCTACTATCTCTCCAAGGAGATGGCCCCACTTATCTTCCCCGGCGGGATTAGTACCTCCTACGTGGACCCCGAAGCGGCGGCTCCCCTGATCGCTTCCATCCAGGAGGAAGTTTCCCAGCCCTCAGAGGAGGCGCCGATGCAGGAGGTCACCAAGGAAGTAGCTGCCTTAGACCTGGACCTCGAGCCCATGACGGTGGAAGCCATGGGCACAGGTAAGAATGTTAGCAAGGAAGGTACTGTAGGGGCTCAAGGGTTTTCCTTGAGCCCATCTAGAGCTTCCTCTCCTTCTACTTCAACCTCTTCCCAGGGATTCACCGGGGGGATTCAGTTGGTCAGACCAAAGTCCGCCCTGGTGATCACTAAAGTCAAAGGCAAGCGAGACTTTAAAACGCTGCAGCAGTCTCTGTCAAAGAAGTCAGGTACCAGCCTTGCCCGTAAGTCTCCGGCTCACCATCCCGGAGCTGACAAGGCTAAGCTGACTTCTTACTCTAAAGGGTCGAGGTCTAAGTCTTCTAAGGAGAGGGCTCAGCCCTTCCCCTCTGTCCCTGAGGCATCAACCTCCAAGGGAGGACTCCTAGGGAGAAGGTAGAACCTTCCCGTTTTGACCCAGACACCTTCTCTGCAATATTTCGGCCAATATTATGCAGCAGATGGGTAGCATGGTCGGGAACTTGGTACAATCCAAGTTCCAGGAGATGTTTGTGCAACTCATCTTCTCTGGAGGAGTCAGGGTAGTCTATCCAGGCTATCTCGGATAGGTTGGTTACCCAGGAGAACCTCATTGCAGGTCTCCATGAAAACGCGTTGACAGGACTTCCACAGTCCGGCCTGGCAGCTCAAAGCTTGCTGATGCCAAACTCGTCTACCCTTCCTGCCTTTACCCCAAACAACCCTTGAAGGGTTGCTTCTTATGCTCCTTATGTGGACGACATGCTGACGATCGAGGGCTGCGGAACTCGAAGGATTGAGGACTTCGAGTTCCATCCACAAGGATTACAGCCCCCCCCCTTTCATAGGCTATGTCCAACCTCACAGAAGCAGCTATGAGAAGAACGACAAGGTCCCGAAAGAGATGGTGATCCTCTCCCGGGATCAGGCGCAGCAGGCATGGTTGCGTAACCTGGAGGAGTGGCAGTGTACCAACACCAAGGTTACTGCATTTAAGAGCCCCTTCACGATCTTCACCGTGGACGAGGAGACACCCATCCCGTTCACATCGAAGGTAGCAGAATTAACTTTGCAAGCCGCGATGAAGGACGAACCCATGCCCAGAACCAACTTCCTCCGCTCCCCGGAACTGACGATCACTGGGTAGATCTTCCGGCCATCTTTTCAGTGGGTAAGCTGAAGCCAGACTGCGCCATCACTCTATTCAGCGAGAGATTGCCAGGCTGTCAGAAACAACCTCATCCAGATGAGTATGACGCCAGGATGAGGCTGTGTAGGCCCTCAATTCGCTAGTGATGACGGAAGTATCGGCTCTAATCTGCGGGAGAAGAGCCATTATTCAAGATCATTGCTAAGTCACTTTTGTACTTGATGCAAATGTGACTTGTATGATTTCGTCATTGCTAGTCAAATTGTAGGAAACATGTACTGCAGAGGCCACGATCCGCCATGAGCCTAACAAGCTTTTAGCCTCATCCATTTGGGGCTCTGACCTCTTCCAGCCTCTGTAGTGAACGAAGTTCACTGCAAGGCAGTTAGATTCAATCAGAGTCTAAGGTTCGCTTGGGAACTGGTCACCAAACGCAAACCAGAGTCAGCTGGATCGAATCCCCAAATCGAAAAAGAAGCCTAGAAATCCACCCTTTCCAGGCTCCTCAACAGCAGGGACTCTAGTGCAATCGGTTCCGGTATCACAAGGTACCGCAACCCTCAAACTTCTAAGTCGCAGCCACAACAAGCAGTTTGTTTTTGCTGCTGACACAATCGCTGCAACAGGCATAGGCTTTCGACCTCCTACACGGTTTTTCCCTGTCTACACCCAGTGTTTGGAAAGCCAGTCCTTTCAGCCCTTCAACAGGTTTGGGCAGGGGCAGCTTAGCAGACCTAAAAGAGGCGCCTTCCGTCAACGGGGCGGCGGAGAGCCTCCAACCAAGCAAGGGTTTCCCGAGGAGAGTGGGTGCACGCCCTTCCTCAAACCAGTGAGAATCCCCAGGTAGGAGGGAGGACTGTTCCTCTTTCGTCACTTTGGAGGTTCAGCATATGGGCCTCCCAAGGCATTGTGTCCAAAAGGTCTAGGATGGAGTTGGCTTAAAGGTCCCCCTCCATCCAACACCTTTCATCAACAACCAACAGCGGAATTGGGTAAGAGTACTCTCAAGAACTCCTCAAAAAAGGAGTAGTATCAAGAGTCAAGCATTTAAAATTTCAAGGTCACTTTTTGTTCAGCGTGCCAAAGAAAGGGTCAAACAAGTGAAGAAAATAATTCGCTAGACTTGTACCATTTGAAAACTTATTCATTCGTTGTGACAGTTTCCGGATGTTGGACCCCCTTTTCACAGGTGCGGACCTTACTTCCCGTGGGGCCGTCACCACCTCTATAGATCTTACAGATGCATACCTATCATGTTCCAGTAGCAAGAAACACTTCCGCCGTTTCTAAGCTTCAGACTAGGAAACCAGGCCTCTCTTTCAAAGTAATTGCCGTTCTTGGCTCAACGTAGCCCCCAGGATATTTACAAAAACTGGCGGAGACAGTTGTTCAAGAACTAAGCGGTCTCTAGGAATAATGCTAGTAGCTTATCTGGACGATGGCTCATGTGGGCCACAAGCATCGAAGCATGCCGTAAAGCAATAACGGGTCAAAAGTATTCCCAGTTTCTGGAACACCTAGCTTCCAGATAAACAAAACCAAGTCCCAGCTAACCACCGGAGTCCCACTTCAGTGGTTAGGCATTCAATGGGACTTAAACTCCCACACTCTATCAATTCCGCCGTTGAAGAAGCGGAGAGAAATAGCCAAAGCAACCAGACAATTCTCAAGTGCAAGCAGACGTCCCGGAGGAACCAAGCAAGAATCTTAGTTCTCTCCCAATTTGCCTCAGTTACGGTCGTCTTCTAAAAAGCCAAAAACTAAAGGACATAAACCGGGTTTTGCGTTCAAGAGCAAATAACAGATCCCCGGGACAAACTAGCCCCTATCCCAGCGATCTTACGGAAGAGACTCCGCACGTGGACGGAGTCAAAGAATTTGTCAAAGACAATTCCGCTCCAGTTTCCCTCCCCGCCAGCCTTAGTAATCCACACAGATGCATCACGAAGCAGCTGGGGAGGATACTCACAGTTACAAAAAGGTACAAGGGAACCTGGTCCCTACCATTTCTTCCAGCTTCATATCAATGTACTGGAAGCTATTGGCAGTGTTCCCTCACCCTGAAAAAGTTTCATTCCAGCCAAGAAATTCTCATATTAAAACTGGTGCTGGACAGTGCAGTAGTAGTGCACTGCATCAACAGGGGAGGCTCCAAGTCGAGCCACGTGAACCATGTCATGATAGCCATATTTTCACTAGCAGACAAGAACAAAAAAACAAATGGCACCTGTCCGCCACTCAATCTAGTGGGAGTAAGGGAACGTAGTAGCGATGCGCTATCACGCTCAGTCCCGCGGAGTCTGAGTGGTCCTAGACAAGGGAGCATTCAGCTGGGTCTGTCAACTAGTACCAAGACTTCGGGTAGATCTCTTTCGCCACCGAGTCTAATCACAAACTCCCTTGTTATGTGGCCCCCAACCTGGACCCTCTGGCCTATGCCACGGACGCCATGGCTATAGACTGGAATCAATGGAAGAAGATTTACCTCTTTCCTCCAGTGATCTTCTCTTTGAAAGTCTGAACAAAATCAGGACGTTCAAAGGCCACATTGCTCTAATAGCCCCCAATAATTGCCCAAGAGCAATGGTTCCCCACTTCTACTGGAATCTTGGGGACTCCGCCTTCAACGGATCCCCAATCCCAAACTATCACAACCTAGTGCAAATGCAGGACTGTGTTTGCTTCCTCAGGAATTCAGAAACATAACTTTTATGGACTTCATGAAGTTTGCGGCACAAAGAGACGCTAATATCGATCCCCAGAACATTCTTATTCTTAGAATCTGGTAAACGGGAATCGACCTTGCGTCAATATGATTCAGCCGTTAAAAAACTAGCTGTTCTATTACTAAGGGACTCTAATGCACAAACCATGACCATGAATCTGGCCATATCTTTTTTCAGGACACTATTTGAGAAAAGGTTTAGCAGCTAGTACTATTACTACTACTAAGTCTGCCCTTAAGAAGATCTTCCAGTTTGGATTCAAAATAGATCTGACAGATTCTTATTTTTCATCTATCCCTAAGGCCTGCGCTAGACTCAGACATCCGAGAGGCCCAAGTCTGTGTCATGGTTTTAAATGATGTCCTTAAATTGGCCTCAGACACTAATAATGACTCATGTGACTATTTAGCTCTCCTGAGGAAAACATTATTCCTGTTAAGTCTGGCCTCAGGAGCCAGGATATCTGAACTGTCGGCTCTATCTAGAGAATCAGGTCATATAGAATTTCTCCCTTCAGGAGAAGTGTTACTTTCTCCAGATCGCCAATTTCTAGCTAAGGATGAGGACCCACTGGATAGGTGGGCCCCATGGAAAATTCTCCCACTTCCACAGGACCCGTCCTTATGTCCAATTTCTTCTCTAAAAGCATATCTAAGTAGAACTGCCCTAAGATCTTCAGGCCCTATGTTTATTAGGGAAAAGGGAGGCACCATTTCCTTAAAAGGAATTAAACAGCAAAATTTTATACTTTATAAAACAAGAACCAACCCGCAGTCCTTCCCACAGGTACATGATGTTAGGCAGTAGCTACCTCTATTAATTACTTTCAACATATGAAGTTTTGATGATCTGAAGAAGTACACAGGCTGGAAATCTCCGACAGTATTCAAACGCCATTACCTTAAGTCCTTAGAAGCCCTTAAATTTCCAGGAGTGGCAGCCGGAAAGCAGTTTCCCCTAACACTGCTTAATTAGTAGTAAGTTACGTTTGACTTATATCTCTCTTTCCTACCTGCCTCGCTAGCATTCTTGCCGTAGCTCAGCCGTCAATGTAGCCATATTGTACCTTGGATGCCACATGTTGTACATAATTGTGATGTTTCCTTTTGTTTTGTTCCTAGGATTAGTCACAGTTTGCATTTAGCCTTGCTAATTACTCTTAAGTATGTATATTTTTGTATTTGATTTAGCATTAAAGCTCCAATTGCTCTGTTGTTACTTGTTTTGTAACCTTGTTATTAGATTATAGCAATTAACCTTGTTTTTTTTATTATCCTTGTAATGTTACTTGTGTGCTTCCTTCTTTCAAGCTTGTGTGGCCATTTCTCTGGTACTATTTCACGTAGCGACACAGGCTGAGCCAGAAAAGGGATTTTGATGAAGGAAAAATCTATTTCTGGGCAAGGGCCTGTGTCGCCCAGTGAAATCCCCTTTCCTTTTACCCCCCCCCCCCCCCCCCCCCCCCCCCCCCCCCCCCCCCCCCCCCCCCTCTTTTGGCCCAAGCTTGGGTGCTATCTGCAGGAATGACGTCAGAGGCGCTAGCCATAACGGAAGCGAGTAGTGGGCCTTAGATCGGCTCCTCTGTAGATGAGGGATACTGAAGAAGGATGAATCTAAATGGCAAAGGACCTCTGGTAGTGGTTTCACTCGCCCCAGAAACCATACCGACACCTTAAATAAGGTGAGCAAGCATTTCCATATTAGCTTTTTTCTCTGGTATTATAGCAATATTTATACCTTAGAAATGTGTGCTAAAGGGACATTTCACTGGGCGACACAGGCCCTTGCCCAGAAATAGATTTTTCCTTCGTCAAAATCCCTTTTTTATCCACGTGGAGGAATGTGGGGTTGAGTAAATGACAGTTTGATATACGTATTGGCGGAGTATTGGAGGAGGGGAAGGAGTCGGAGTTTAGGAGTTATTCTCTCTCTCTCTCTCTCTCTCTCTCTCTCTCTCTCTCTCTCTCTCTCTCTCTCTCTCCTCTCTCTCTCTCTGTCATTATTATTCTCTCTGTCTCAGAAATAATTCATAATTTCACTCTTGATGGTCTGATGTTGCCATTCTCTCTCTCTCTCTCTCTCTCTCTCTCTCTCTCTCTCTCTCTCTCTCTCTCTCTGTGTTATTGGCTGTGGGTATATATTTTTAATGGTAAAATGTTTAAGATGACTTTGAAATGATGTTAATAATATAACCTCAAAGATTAATACAGTAATAGGTTAGTAATTTTCGGTATATTTGAAGTAGGATGTTATTAAAGGTATACATTTGGTATCTGAACTTTCAAGATAGGCAGTTATAAGCATTTTTAGTGGTGGTTCTAACTATTCGCAGGTTTTAACTATTCACGGGGGTGTCTGGTACACTTCCCCCACGAATACGGGGGAACACTGTATAGTATTATATTACAGTAATGACCTTTATACAGTACATAATATAATTCAAAATTTAAAATACAATGACACAGTGCTACACTTACACAAAGAGCATGAATTAAACTGTGTGCTAGGGGAACTGAATCTCCAGAACCTTCCTCTTCTCCACCTGCTGGAAGACTGGACCAAAAAAATCCTCGCCAATCAGGATCCTCAAAAATATACGGGATGACTCGCATCAATATCCTTACACAATTCAAAACTGTAAAAGATAAACTTCTTTAAGAGCTAAAATGCAATAATTAACCATTCAGTACATACATACAGAATCCTATGATTTCAGTTATAAGACTGTCTGAAAAATAAAAACCAAGCACACTACATGCCCTCATATCAAATGAAATCCAAACACAAATTAAATGTAATTCAGACATGAATTTTAGGAGCTTTTATTTTTTATTTTGTGGATTTTTTTCATACTACATAAAGGACAATGAGCTACTTAGAATGGCAGTGATTTCTGAGCATCAGTTATATAAATCTAATTAAAGACTAACATCAAGTTGATATAAGGAACTAGATATCTAATTTGAGACCTAAGGTTTTTACTAGGATTATTCCCCTTATAATCCTTGTACCTGGACCTTTGTTAATGCTATTGTGCAAAACTGTCAATGCCTTTACATAACGCCACAAACCAAGGCTACAAATCACAAGGAGTGTTACTAGGACTGGTTTCATGCTATAAATGATGCTCATAAGAACATTCTGTCATAAGACTATCAACGTAAAATTCTAAAATAAAAAGATATAAGATAAAGATATGCCAATAGGCAAATTTGTGTTCAAACAATAGAAAAAAATCAAATTACTGCCTGTTCTACACCAGGCGTTTCGATTGTTTTTTCTTGCCAGAATTCCCTTTGATAGCCCACTGTAGGGGGAAGTTGGGCTGGGCCTACTTTAACAGTAGGCAAGTACCCAAATAATAAATTTTTTTATAAAAATATGACAAATTTTCTGAGACAATTTGTATTTTTCATAGCTACAAGCCTGAGGTCTTAACAATAGGATAATTTCTAGCGCCTAGCTGGATCTGGTTAAATCGCAGATGAAAGCAAGGAATCTTGTGAGATCTGGCAACACATGCGTACATCAGGTGAAGAGTGGTTAAGGACCACGCATCTGTGCCACCGTGTCAGTCTTTCCCAACTCAGGATGTCTTAGCAGACAGAGGGGTGGCTAGAGGTGGGCAGTACAATGTTAAGACCTCAGGTTTGTAGCTATGAAAAATGATATTGTTATGATACAATAAAGTTTGTTCATACTTACCTGGCAGATATATATATAGCTGTATTCTCCGAAGTCCGACAGAATTTCAAAACTCCCGGCACACGCAGTGGTCGGCCAGGTGGTAGTACCCATTCCCGCCGCTGGGAGGCGGGCGTCAGGAACCATTCCCATTTTCTGTCAGATATTTCTAGTGCCACTGTCTCCTGAGGGGAGGTGGGTGGGCACTTTGATTATATATATCTGCCAGGTAAAGTATGAACAAACTTTATTGTATCATAACAATATCATTTTGTTCATGAACCTTACTGCCAGATATATATATAGCTGAATCCCACCTTTGGAGGAAGGGGGAGACAGACTCGGATTTGGGAAACAATTCCACATTTACATGATTGATATCTTGGTTCCTTACCTGTTAGCATAGCTGACTTCGTGAGTACCGTCACCCAAGTCTGCTTCTGCTTTACTAGAGACTCCAGCAAGGTAGTGACCTGCGATGCTGTTGAGTTCTAGAGGATCTGTCAACGGGGGCGTGACCACAAAACAACTAGATCCTACATTATAGACCTCCAATTTTTGGGTAATGCATTCCTAGAGGTGCCAGCAAGGACGTGACCTGTGTAGCTGGTGCGCTCTAATGAACTGTCACGGGGAGCGTGACCACAATGTGACAGATCATATAGGTGTTGATTAGACACCGAATGCTGTTAATGGTTCACTGGAGGTGCCAGCAAGGACGTGACCTATATATAGCTGGTGCGCTCCAGATGATTTGTCAACGGGTGCATGACCACAATGTGACAAAAAACATTTTACCCTATATGAGGGCGAAGCAAAAACATTACCACCTGACCTAGCCTATCTGGTTAAAACTTCGTATAACCAAGGCTAATGGAGGGAAGTCCGCCTAAAGGCGGCCGACCCAAGACCACAATAAACTAAACACCTAACTAAGAATAATAAACTAAAAATAAAAAATAAAAAGAAATAAAATTAAAAAGTCCAAACTAACATATTATTTCCTAAATGATAGGAAGAGTGCTACTCTCTGTACCCAATATAGTGTCTGCTGCGACATATGGGCCCAAAGAGCAACAGTTCTCGTATGTAGTCCTCACCTCCCGAAGGTAGTGAGAGGCAAACACTGAATTACTACGCCAAAATGTGGCATTCAAGATGTCATTAAGTGCCATGTTCTTTTGGAAGGCTACCGACGTAGAAATAGCCCTCACTTCATGCGCATTCACCTTCAACATTTTCATATCACTTTCTTGACAGGATGAATGCGCTTCCTTGATGGTGTCCCTCAAGAAAAAAGCCAAAGCATTCTTCGACATTGGTAAATTTGGCTTCCTTACCGAACACCACAAGTTATCCGAAAGACCTCTACAATCCTTAGTCTTATTTAGGTAGAAATTTAGAGCCCTGACAGGGCACAGAACTCTCTCTGGCTCACGCCCAATGATTTCGGCCATCCCTTTAATTTCGAAGGTCCTAGGCCAAGGGTTGGACGGATTTTCATTTTTTGCCAGGAACGTTGGGCTCAAGGAACAAACCGCATTATAACCTTTAAAGCCCACGTATTTGCTAATCGCTTGTACCTCGCTGACTCTCTTCGCCGTCGCCAGAGCAGTCAGGAAGATAGCTTTTCTAGTAACATCCTTCAGGGAAGCTGTATGCATAGGTTCGAATGGACTGGACATGAGGAACTTCAGAACTACATCCAAGTTCCAAGACGGCAACCTGGGTTGTTGAACCTTCGTTGTTTCAAAAGATCTCAAGAGATCGTGAAGGTCTCTGTTGTCCGCCAAATCCAGGCCTCTGTGCCTAAAGACAACTGAAAGCACACTCCTATACCCCTTGATGTAGAGACTGCAAGTTTTTGATCCCTTCTCAGATACAAAAGGAAGTCAGCAAATCTGGCTCACAGAGGTCGTGGTGGAGGAAATGCCGTTCTTCTTGCACCAACTCCTGAAGACTGCCCACTTCGATTGGTACACTGCATTGGATGAAGCTCTTGCACTGGCGATAGCTTTCGCCACTGACCTAGAAAAGCCTCTCGCTCTGGCCAACTTTTGGATAGTCTGAATGCAGTCAGACTCAGAGCGGAGAGATTTCTGTGGTACCTCTCGAAGTGGGGCTGTCTGAGTAGATCTGTCCTTACTGGAAGCGTCCTCGGGAAGAATCTACTACGAAGGCCATGACCTCTGTGAACCAGTCTCTCGCCGGCCAGAACGGGGCGATCAAAGTCATTCTCGTCCTTCCGACGCCGCAAACTTCCTCATGACTTCCCCTAGGATCTTGAACGGGGGAAAGGCGTACAGGTCCATCCCCGTCCAGTCCCAGAGAAGTGCATCTATCGCCACTGCCGCTGGTCTAGTACTGGGAAGCAGTAACATGGAAGCCTCTTCGTTCTGGACGTCGCAAAGATGTCCACTAGCGGACGTCCCCATAACCCCCACAGCTCTTGGCATACCTCCTGATGCAGAGTCCACTCGGTTGGCAGAAGTTGGACCTCGTTCTGCTGGAGGAGATTCTGCCCGGCACGTTCTATCTACTTCCTGCTACAAACCTTGTAAGGATCGTTGACGGTACCAGTGCCCACTTGGCCCACAGCAAGATCTGACCTTTGCCAGTTGGCCCCCCCCAAAAAAGGGACCGAGACTGTGTTCCTCCCTGCTTCTTCAAGTACGCCAGAAGCTGTGGGTTGTCTGAGTTGACTTGGACTATTCGATGAAGAAGACTTTTCTTGGAAAAAACTGGAGAGCTAAAAAGATGGCTGCCATTTCCTTTAGGTTTATGTGCCAGGACACCTGTTCCACTCTCCAGGTGCCTGACACTTCTTCCCCCCCAATAATGTTGCTCGCCACCCCGTGGTGGACGCGTCGGAGAACAACACTAGGTCGGGGCTCTGAGCTTGAGAGACACGCCCTCCGACAACTTCACTGGATCTAGCCACCATTTTAAGTGAGTGACCTCTCTTGAAATTTTTAAGCTCATATCCAGATTCTTGCTTCTTTCCAATTTTCCTTGAGAAAAAATTGTAGCGGTCTGAGGTGCAGTCTCCCCAAGGAAACAAACTTCTCCAGCGAGGAAATGGTCCCCAGCAGGCTCATCCATTCCCTCACCGAGCACGGAATCTTTCCTTAGGAAGGCTGTCACTTTGTCTAACATTGCTGCTGACGTCCCTGGGCCGGACGGAAAAGCTCGAAAAGCCACTGAATCCATCTGAATCCCCAGATACAAGATGGATTGGGTTGGAATCAGATGTGACTTTTCGAAATTCACCAGTAGTCCCAGGGACTTCACCAACGATAAAGTTGTTTGAAGATCCTTCAGACACCGCGTTTGAGTGGAGGCACGAATGAGCCAGTCGTCCAGGTACATAGAGACTCTGATATTTGCAAGATGAAGCCACCTCGCCACGTTCTTCATTAAAGTCGTGAAGATCATAGGGGTGGGGCAGTGCTCAATCCGAAGCAAAGCGCCCTGAATTGATAAAACTGTCCCTTTTAGACAAACCGAAGATACTTCATCGACTGTGGATGGATGGGGACGTTGGAAATACGCGTCTTGAAGGTCTAATGAAAACCATCCAATCGTTTGGTCTTAAGGTCCAAGAACTGACTGAGGTGTCTCCATCTTGAATTTCTGCTTCTGTACGAACCGATTCAGATCTGCTCACATCTAAGACTGGTCGCAACCTCCTGACTGTTTCGGCACCAGGAATATCCTGTTGTAGAAGCCTGGAGATTCCAGGTCTACGACCTGTTCCACTGCTCTCTTTTCCAACATCTGCTCGAGCAGATCGAAAAGTATTTGGTTGCTTCTGTCCCTGATGGTAATAATCAGGGGATAAATCCTTGGGTGTCGTGCACAGTGGGGGAGGTTTCAAGAAAGGAATCTTGTACCCCCGCTTGATGACGTTGAGCGACCAGCTGTCCGCCTTCCTTTCTATCCAAGCTTTTGAGAAATAGTCGAAGCCTGGCACCTACTGGTGGCTGAAGGATATCTGGTTCATTTCTTTCCTCTGATCTTAGCCGAGACTCTGCCTCTGGAACGTGTACTTCCTCGAGAAGATGTTCTCGAGGAAACTCCACCTCGAAAGGGCTTCTGCTTCTTGAACGGTTGCGCCCGTGCCGACGTAGAAGAAACAACCGTATCGCTTTGCCGACTGAGCTAGGAGGTCTTGGGTAGCCTTCTCTTGTAGACTGACAGCCAGATCTTTGACCATAGCCTGAGGAAAAAGATGGCTCGAAAGAGGCGCATACAACAATTCTGCCTTTTGAGAGATAGAGACCGCCTTTGCAGTAAAACCACAATAGGCCGCTCTCTTCTTCAAAATCGAAGTGCAGAAGTGCGAAGCCAACTCCTCCGAACCATCCCTGACGGCCTTGTCCATGCACGCAAGCACGCTGGACAGCTCCTCGAGGCTAAGCGAATCAGGACTACGCGACCGGTTATCCAAGACCCCTAAACACCAATCCAAAAAGTTG
>NC_061089.1:13046970-13084447 GCF_015104395.2 Macrobrachium nipponense
CGAAGGAGGAAGAGAAGCCAGTCACACTCTCAATCACTTGTCCATTCATGCAGTCACACAAGGATTGCAATGCTGTTCTGTCTGCTCGAGTGCTGGGTAGACTACACAACTTGTTTTCAGCAGCCACCATGGGTCCCAAAGAAAAGTGTCCAAGGACCTGTGGGTAATATCCCGACGGTAGAAAGGAAGTGAAGGTGGTCTGGTTGGCCCAAACCCCTGCCTTCAGAACCTGCGCCAGGGAGAAGTTCTTGCGGAACGCAAGGGTTGGACCAATACCTCTGACTTCGTGAGCTCTCGGTCGAAGGGTATGGGTGTTGTCACTACTATCCGTGTCGTACTCCCTCCTGATCACCTAACGCAGCCAGAAAGAAAGTGTTCTTGGAAACTTCTTTCTTGGTAACACCGGTGCTAATGAAGAGGTGTCGACACTCAGGCCTGAGGTGTCGAGTTCTCTCCAGGTAGCACCATAGCGCCCTCACATGACAAAGCAGTATCTCATCTGCATCATTATCAGTGAAGTCCTTCAGGGAGGGGATCGTGAAAGACTCAAACCAGTCATCAGGCACCGAAGGATTCTGAGCCTTCGCTACGAAGTTCAGGATGAAATCAAGCGTCACGGATCCCCATCCCCTGGAATGCTTGACGTCGAAGGAAAGACCATGAAGTTCCCCTACTCTCTTCACCGATGCCAGGGCCAGCAGGAAGAGGGTCTTGAGGGTCAGATCCCCGTCTGATGACTCGGAGTGGCTCGAAGGGTCTTCGAGTCAACCTCCTAAGGACGAGAGTCACATCCCACCCCAGGGCCCTGAGTTACCTGGGTGGGCAAGACCTCTCGAAGCTCTTCATCAGGAGGGAGATCTCGAAGGAGGAGGAGATATCCACTCCTCGCAGTTTAAGGACTAGGGCTAAGGCAGCTCTGTATCCTTTAACTGCGGAGACAGAGAGGAGCTTCTCTAGGCGAAGGAACACGAGGAAATCTGCTAACTGCTGAATAGCGGCTCTGAGAGGAGAGAGACCCCGTCCACGACACCAACCACAGAAGACGGACCACTTTCCCTGGTATACAGCTGCAGAGGACTGTCTGGGGTACCCAGCCATCTCTGTTACTGCGCTGCAAGAAAAGCCTCTCGCTCACAAGAGATGGTGGATAACAGCCAGCCGTGAAGACACAGAGACTCGATGGACCGGTGGTACCGCTCTACGTGTGGCTGGCACAGGGTGTTGTGCCAAGGGGGAATCCCTCTCGGTGCTTCGGCGAGCAGAGCCATTTGGGCGCCACCAGGATCATCCGAAGATGACCTGCCACTGCTGAGCTGGCTGCTCCTGTAGGGACAGGAACCGTACTGCTGCCTCCCTGAACCTGCTGATCCACGAATCTGTGAGGAAGACTCGTCCTGCTGCCGTGTCGATCAGCAGGCCCAGGTACTTCATCCTCTGCTTGAGCTAGAGATCTGACTTCTCGTAATTCACTACGATCCCCAGATTGCGGCAGAATTCGAGGATGTAGGCTCGGAGGGTGGGAGCGGCGATCCTTCCCTAAGGTCGTTTCGTTGTGCTGACGGATCAGTGCAATAACCTCTGCGAACAGCCTCTGGATCTCAGGAGTGACTGTGTCCTGCGGAGACGGGCCGTCAAGCCCACTCCAGCTAGAAACGCCTTCCGAGACCCCCCCTCCTTCCAAAGGAGGAACCGCAACAGACCCCTCATGGTCTCCTCCTACCACTTGCGCTTACGATCTGGTCAGTCCTAGGACCGTGCCAGGTTCGTAGGGCGTTATGGCAGGATCGCGAGGAGCACACCCATCGCGATCACTCTTGGTCACCTCGCTCTTCCCAGTGTAGCCCGAGGTAGTTAAAGGGATAGGAGAGGTAGACCTGACGCTAACCCCTCGCCCACCGGCAGAACCGGTGTGCTGGGGGGCCCGCGGTGGTGATTGAGCTGCAGGCCTGGTCGAGCGGTTCTCACGGGGAGAGCGGCTGGACCAAGAACAGCGGCGACGGCCCAGCGTGGAGAGCTGCTGCTGGTCCCCCTCTCCACCCGGTCCCGGCCCGGTAGGAGCGGATGCCAGGGAGCGGCAGAGTCCGCTGTCGCGGTGGAGCGAGGCCTGTCCTCACGGCGCGTCACGCCGCTTGGACCAGCCGAGGCTGGTCCAGGGGACCAAGGGGACCGCTTCCTCACCTCAGCCCGTGACCGGTCTGGGACCATCGCGTCAACCCTGGGTACTGGTGGATCGCCGCGAGAGCGATCGCCGGTCTGTTGGGAGTCGCCTGGTCGACTCCCGCCAGTCTTCTGCTCTATGCCTGGATCCTGGCGTCAAGTGGACTCGGATGCCTGGGTCTTGGCTGCATGGTCACCCAGCAGTACCGTACACTCGGTACCTCTTGCAATTGAGAGGCCGAGACGGTACCCGGCGCCGAGGCAGAACCTCTAGCGCCAGGCGAGGAGGTACCGGTGTTAGCCGGCGCTCCTCTGCTCCCCGTCTTCTTCTTCCTTGCGGAAGGAGAGACGGGCCCCGTTCCCGAAGGAACAGGAAGACCAGCGGAAGTCCCAACTATCCCACCGGAGTGGGACGGACCCTTAGAAGTCTCAGGACGAGCCTTCTTAGGGGGTGAGGAGGCAACCTTCTTCTTCTTCGGTTGTGGGGCCTTAGAAGATGAAGGGGAAGCAGCAGCAGACGACGACAAAGAAGACGATGAAGATGACGACACCTTCCTCCTCTTCTTCTTCGTCAGCTTCCTCAGGACCACCGTCAGGTCTTCCATCCAAGACGGAGCCGGGGCAGTTGACGAAGTAACAGGGCCCGACTGCACCTGTCCGGAAGGACCTGGGGTGGGAGCAGCAACACCACGGGCAGGAACAATGGCGGCAGGAACTGGTACTGGAACTGGAGCGGCAAGCAGGTCAGGAACAGGAGGCGGGGCAGGAAGCAGTAGCATCCTCTGTACTGGAGGCAGG
The DNA here is from genome assembly GCF_015104395.2 of Macrobrachium nipponense. Taxonomy (NCBI): domain Eukaryota; kingdom Metazoa; phylum Arthropoda; class Malacostraca; order Decapoda; family Palaemonidae; genus Macrobrachium; species Macrobrachium nipponense. The sequence continues at coordinate 13,049,926 of NC_061089.1, forward strand.
TCCAGGGGAGAGCTCTTGGTACACTGGAAGTCAGGGGCTGGAGCAAGAGCGGCAAACCCAGGCGGCGGTAACAAGGTAAACCTCTTCACCTCTGGCAGCGGCGCCTGCACAGCAGCTGTTGGGGTAACCATGGCTACGTGCTGGGTGTACACCAGGTGAGGCGGAGCAGCGTAGCAAGGTGTGGACACAGTCGCGGTTGTCGTGGTGGTCGGGCCGTGAGTTACAGGCATGGTCCCTCTCGCTAGATGACTCAGCAGCCCCTGAACCATCGGTGTCCCCTGGAGCCCCAGCGAGTACCAGGCCCGGCAGAGATCGTCCTCCGTGGCAAGCAAGTCTGAGGAAGGATACAGAGTCAGGTTAGTAAGAGGGGGGGTCTCTCCTCGCCCGAGGGGGGACAGATCCCACCCCGAGCGAACAGACGATCCCGAATACAACTGGACATCGGGGTACCTGGCCCCATCCTCCACGCTCGACTGATCGAGAGAGGAGAAGAAGTGAGATAACCCCCCCGAATGGGAAAGAGCGATACGAGGGAGCTGCGATGGAGGGAGAAAAGAAGACCTGTCCGTAACCAAAGGAGTAACGGGAGAACCCTCCGATGACTCCTTGGCCAGCTTATGCGGCTTCTTCCTCCCCCCATAGTGCTCCCACTGCTCCTCCGACCATACAACACATACATCACATGGGTCGGTGCAAGAGCATTCTCGCCCTCGTCACCAAGCGCAAAATTCATGAGGATCAACCTCTACAGAGGACTGAAAGGCCCCACACTTACGGCCCTCCACACCAGGGCACAATCTGCGGCTGATGGGGGGTCGAGGGGGTCTCTCCGGCTCTCGGGATTCCATTATCACTTACAAAAATCACTGAGTACGATATACAAAAAACAGATACGTAATTATGCAGGCTTTGTACATTCACACTGAGTAATAGAAAAAGAGAAAAGGCCTTCACGAAGTGAAGAAAACCAAGCATACGATTGAAGCAGCCGAAAGCAAAGTGACTCCTCTCCTCGGGGTCGGACTGACCACCACCACTGCCGACAATGTAGTTACTACCAAACCCCTTGTTTGAGATTACGACTGGTTTCAGCTGCCGCTAAGTACCTTCCTATTGCTAAAAGGACCTTGGGTTTGTATACGTATCGGAACAATATCAAAATACAAATTAACCTATAAAATAAGGGCTCATGAAGAGACAATGATCTGTGCACAGCAGCAACGACCCATAAAAATAATTTATTACCTGATGATGGTTGGTATATACTCTGGCTAAAGCAAGTAAGAATGAGCTTCAATATTTCCGTACGATTTACATCTTGACTTGGAACATGCGGTGGCGAATGTGCAAATCCCACTCCTGATGCCCATATAAACTCACAACTATCTATACTTTGTAAATCTTCATGTTTATCCTGAAAAAATGAATTATTCATTAAGAAAGGACAACTATGAAGAATACAGTGGAATGAAAATGCATATGTACTATGAGAACTCTTTTGAACAACTAACAGAACAAATAAAAGAGCTATAGTATATAAAAATCTAGAACTTTCATTCATAAGAAATTATTCAGTGCTTTCACCAATCACTATACAGACCGGTCCAGATTTTTTGTTTGTAGTCACAGTGAAGTCAGGGCAAAACAGGAGATCCTGCAAGAGGAAAAACATCATTAAATTCTGAAGACTGTAAAACCAGCATGAAAGCAATCTAGATGTTCCCTTTCTGGCAATATCATCAATTTTAGCTATTGCTGATAGTTAGTGACAATGACTTCTTTAAAAACCTGTTTAAAATTGTGATGTTTAAAAAACCAACAACAGTAATACAGCAAACAGGGTCAAAATACCATGGAAATGACATTTTTTTATTAAGTAGTATTTTTATATTTCATAGCTAACAAACCTGAGGTCTTAACAATAGGATAAATCTTCTGGTGGCAGCTGGAAACCATTTAAAAACAATAAAATATTGTATATGCAAGGAATCTGTGGCATTTGGCATCTAAAGCGTAGATGAGGTGGATGCTGGTCAGTGACCATGCTTGAACCCTGTGACGCATTTAGTCTTTCTTCCAACCCAGAACTACAAGAGGGGTGGCTAAAGGTGGGCAGTCAATGTTAAGACCTCAGATTTGTTAGCTATGAAAAATACAAATTAATTAAACATTTGTCATTTGTTCATATGTGGAACAAACCTTTGGTCTTAACAATATGATAGACTCATACTTGGAGGTACAAGAATCCTGAACCGAATGGAGGTTCAGCACACCTGACCACTTTTCCTAGAAAAGGGATTTTGACGTAGGAAAAATCTATTTCTGGGTGAAGGGCCCGCGTCGCTCCGTGAAATAGGTTCCTTTAGCACTATTTCTAGGTAAAATATTGTTATAATACCAGAGAACCGCTAAATTGGAAAATGCCAGATTCAGGCTCGCTCACCTTTATTAAAAGGTGTCGGTATGGTTTTCTGGGGCGAGTGAAACTACTACCACAGTTCCTTCTCCAATTAGCCTCTCCTACATCAAAAAACCTCAAGAATAGGGGAGCCGACCTACGGCTCACTACCTGCTACCATGTAGCTAGCGCCTGTGATGTCATTCCTTTGATAGCACTACTACGCTGCACTCGCGTTTTCTTTTGCTGTGTTGTGTTTCTCGCTTTTTGGAATTTTACTTCACCATGGATCATCAATCTGCTTCTGCATCCAAGTTAAGTGCTGCTATTATGGTTGACACTATTTAGGGAATGCCTTTGGCCTTTTTTACCGAATTATTTAGGTTTTCTTAGATAAGGCAGTCCCCGGGTTACAACGGAGGTTCCGTTCTTGAGACGCGTTGTAACCCGAAAATCGTCGTAAGCCAGAACATCACCAAAAATCCTAAGAAAACCTTACTTTTAATGCTTTGGGTACATTCAAAACTATGTAAACTGCATTCTTATTGCATTTTGCATCAAGAAAACCTTCAGATATTGATTATTTTGCATTTTTGGTGTCATATTTCTTCTGGCAGATGAGCGTTGTAGGCGTCGTAACCCTGGAAATAATTTCTGATGAATATAATTGAAAAGTGCCTTAACCTCGGAACGTCGTAACCCGAACCCGTTGTAACCCGGGGACTGCCTGTATATGGCTATCTAAAACTCAGTCCACTGGAAGTGAATAGTACAATGTAACATGCCCAGATTCATTGCATACATAGAAGATAGCTACAGTGGACCCCTGTATTTGCAGGGGATGCCCAGCAGACCACCTCCGCAAATAGCTAAAACCCCCTCTAAAAATTTTAGAACTGTCTATCTTGAAAGTTCAAATACGAAATGTATGCCTTAAATAACATCGTACTTCAAATATACCTTAAATAACTAACCTATTACTGTATTAATCTTTGCAATTATATTATTAATATAATTTCAAAGGCATATTAAACATTTTACCAATGAAATATATACATACACATCCATACAGAGGAGGAGAGAGAGGAGAGAGAGAGAGAGAGAGAGAGAGATAGAGAGAGACGAGAGAGAGAGAGAGAGGAGAGAGGAGAGAGAGAGAGAGAGAGAGAGTGCATTGAATTGGCAACATCATATATCAGACCATCAAGAGTGAAATTATGAATTATTTCTGAAACAGAGAATAATAATGAAGAGAGAGAGAGAGAGAGAGAGAGAGAGAGAGAGAGAGAGAGAGAGAGAGAGAATAACTCCCGCATCCTCCTTTCTCGAAGACTGGGAATCGCTATTTCTTTTATTACTAATCTTAATATTTGAAAATTAGTTATTAGGTAAATAATTTATTTATCATACTACAAAACAAATACACATGCGTAAGTAAGAGAAACTTTATGGTTATTTTTTAATCTCATTAAACTAAATTTTAATTGAACATTAATAGTACTGTAAATTATTATTTCATCATAAAATGTAGTAGTATCCTTAAAAATATATACATAAACTTCTAACACTTCCAGCCAAAACAGAGGGAGAGAGTTACCACCATGACATAAATATCTTGTGGGCCAAAAGAGAGAGAGAGAGAGAGAGAGAGAGAGAGAGAGAGAGAGAAGAGAGAGAGAGAGAGAGAGAGAGAGAGTTATCCTTATTTAAAAGAGTGTAATGGAAAAATTATTGTATTTCATTAAAATACTATCACATGAATTTTGTAATTACTATCATTATTTGAAAATATTAATAATATGTATGTATTGAGAGAGAGAGAGAGAGAGAGAGAGAGAGAGATTACATAAACGTTAGTCGGTAACATGACTCTCCCCCTCCTGTCACATTACTTTACATATTTGACAGCTCTGAATCTCAGCTTAGTACCTGGATCTAAAAAGAATGATGAGGGATAGAATGGATTTTCCTTCATTCTTATATAATTTTTTAATTTATAAACTAAAATCTTACTAATTCACTATAGTATTTTCATTAATGAATTGATATTATTGTTGTTTACAATAACATTAATATTTGAAAAATTCAATAAAAACTATTTAACTTATCATACAAATACATACATCCCAGAGAGAGAGAGAGAGAGAGAGAGAGAGAGAGAGAGAGAGAGAGAGAGAGAGAGAGAGAGAGAGAGAGAGAGAGAGAATTATCATTTTTACATTATTTGATATCATTTAACCTTTTTATACACTTACTAATACAGTATTAATCAATATTAACCCTTTAACGCCAAAGGGGTATAATAAAAATCGTCTCCTGTATGCCAGGGGGGTCTCTGAATGAGCGCCGAAGCGGACAAATATTTTTTTCAAAAAATCACAGCGCACTTATTTTTCAAGATTAATAGTTCATTTTTGGCTCCTTTTTTTTGTGATTGCCTGAAGTTTAGTATGCAACCATCAGAAATAAAAAAAAATATCATTATCATATACAAATAATGCGATATATGACAGCGCAAAAACAAAATTTCATATATAATTGTATTCAAATCGCGCTGTGAGCAAAACAGTTAAAGCTAACACGTTAATTTTTTTTTTGTATTGTACACTAAATTGTGATCTTTTTGGTATATAACACATTGTAAAACAATCAAAGTACAAAGAGAAAATATTATAACAAAATGATGCATGAATTCGTAACGTGCGGACGTAAAAAAGTTTTTTTTTTTTTAAATTCACCATAAATCAAAATATTGTTCTAGAGACTTCCAATTTTTCAAAATTAAGATAAATTATTGAATATTACTATACTGTAAGAGTTTTAGCTTACAATTGCAGTTTTCGACCATTTTGAACGAGTTAAAGTTGACCGAATGCTGAATTTTTTTATAACTATTTTTTTTTATATGCAAATATTTTGAAAATGAGAAAAGCTACAACCTTTAATTATTTTTTGTTGTATTCTACATGAAATTGCACACATTTTCATATATAAAACTCTATGAAACGCCTAATATGAAATGGAGCAAATATTACGAGAATGCGACGTACACATTTCGGAGATTTGCGGCAGAGAAGCCGCGCGCGGAAGGAAGGAAAGTTTTTTTTAAATTCACCATAAATCTACATATTGTGCTAGAGACTTTGAATTTGTTTCAAAATGAAGATAAATGACTGAATATTACTAGACTGTAAGAAGTTTAGCTTACAATTGCGTTTTTTTACCATTTCGGTGGAGTCAAATTTGACCGAATATGGTTTTTTTTCTATTTATTATGATGTATATACAAATATTTTGGAAATGAGAAAAGCTACAACCTTCAATTATTTTTAGTTGTATTCTACATGAAATTGCACACATTTTTAAATATAAAACTTTATGTAACGGCTGATTTAAAATGGTGCAAACATTACGACAATCGGACGAAAAAAAGGGATTTTGACGTAAGGAAAAATCTATTTCTGGGCGATTGGCTCGTGTCGCCAGCGAAATATCCTTTAATCTATTATTTCTAGGGTAAATGTACTAACACATACCAGAGATAAATAAATAAAGAAACAAAAGGTCAGTATAACTGACTCGCTCACCCTCCAAGAGGGTGTCGGTATGAACACTATGGCGAGTGAGACCACTACCACGAGCCAAATGCCAATAGAAATCTCCCACTACAAAACCCTCCAAGAGGGGAGCCGACCCACAGAGTGGGCAGCGAGTACTACTACTACTCCATCCCATGCTGCCGACTGCTGCGCCTCTGGTGGCCATCCTGAAGTTAGCAGACAATCTTGGGCGAAGGGATGGTAGGGCGGGATTTCGCTGGCGACACGAGCCAATCGCCCAGAAATAGATTTTTCCTTACGTCAAAATCCCTTTTCTGGGCTCAGCTCGTGTCGCTGCGCGAAATCGTACCAGAGAAATAGCACAAGATTGTAAACAAAATTAATAAAATTAATAAAATTAATAAAATAGGTCTCAAAATAAAAGATAAAATAAAATCAAAAGAATATAATTGCTAAAAAGATACATATACACAGTGATACAAAATTAGAAATATGCTTAAATTACACTTAATTCTAATAATATTTCTTAACTTAAGGTAATTTACATATATACAGAGGTAAAATGGCTTACATGTATCAAAAGGGTATCTGTGTAAAACTATGTATCAAAAATTCTAGAGCAATTAATATACAAACAAATGAACAAACAACTCAACAATAATAATATATAAAGGAATGTATATGACTTAATATACAAAACCCGTAACCATTACAATTAAGATGTATCCCCTAGCATAAAAATAAGGGGATAACATCCATGAGATCAATATCCGTAATCACGTGTGAGTGTCCCTAGCAAAAAAATAAGGGACACCCACTACATCATCATAAAAGCAGCTAAGACACAAGGTGACTGTAAATGAACAAGGCAGGAATAGACGAACTGTTGGGTGAGGCAGGTAGAAAGGAGGACTGGATCTTCTACTAAAGATTAGTTAGAGCTCAGGGGTAAACTATGTTACCCGCTGCTACTGCTGAAAATTTCAGAGCTTCCAAGGACTTAAGGTAATGACGTTTGAACACTGTCGGCGATTTCCATCCGGTATACTTTTTCAACTCATCGAAGTTCATATGTTGGAAATAGTTAATTGAGGTGGCTACTGCCCTGACATCATGTGCTTTCGGGAAAGAGTCAGGATTGGCTTGTTTAATGAAGTACAGGATTTGTTGCCTGATGCCTTTAATGGATAAAGTTCCACCTTTTTTCCCTCTTAAAGAGGGGACCCGATGAGGATGAGGAGGTCCTGGACAGAAAGGCTCGTAAGGCTGAAACTGGGCAAAGAGATACATCTTGTGGAAGGGGTAGTACCTTCCAAGGTTCCCACCTCATCAAAGGATCTTCATTCTTTGCTATAAAGCTACGTTCCGGAGAAAGTAGGACTTCCCCCGTGGGAAGGAATTGAATATGATCCGGATCTCTGGATAAAGCCGACAGTTCTGAAATTCTTGCTCCTGAAGCCAAGCTTAATAAAAATAGAGTTTTTCTTAAGAGCATTATAAACGAGCATGTGTCATTATCGGTTTCTGAAGCCAGTTTTAGAACATCGTTTAAGAACCATGATACTGACGTAGGCCTTACAGAAGGTCTAAGTCTAGCACATGCCTTAGGAATAGACGAGAAGTAGGAATCCGTCAAGTCTATGTTGAATCCAAATTGAAATATCTTTTTCAAGGCTGACTTGTTTGTCGTAATCGTGCTAGCTGCTAAACCTTTTTCAAATAGAGATCTGAAAAAGGATATAGCTGAATTAATTGTCATGATTCTAATATCTGATTCTCTCAGGAAGATTGCTAACTTTTTGACAGCAGCATCATACTGTCTCAAAGTTGAATCCCTTTTATCGGATTCCAAGAAGAGAATATTCTGAGGGTCAATATTCGCATTTCTTTTCGCTGCAAACTTCATGAAATCCATAAAGTTAGGGTTTGAGAATCCCTGAGGAAGCGAACACAGTCTTCGTTTGTACTGACTGGGAGAGCCTGGGATTGGGGATCCGAAGAGGACGAAGACCCCAGTTCCAGAATTAGGGGATACCAATTGCTCTTCGGCCAGTCTGGGGCTACTAGAGCCACTTGACCCTTGAATGTCCTGAGTTTGTTTAACACTTTCATGAGAAGATTCACTGGAGGAAAGACATAAATCTTCTCCCAGTTGTTCAGTCTAGAGCCCAGGGCGTCCGTGGCGTAGGCCAGAGGGTCCAGGTTGGGGGCTACATAACACGGGAGTTTGTGGGTTCGCTTGAGATGCGAAGAGATCCACCTGTAGACCTGGGACTCTCTGAAGGATCCATTGGAACGAACTGTTGTCCAGTGACCATTCCGACTCTAGGGGCACTGATCGGGATAGAGCATCTGCTATGACGTTTCTCACTCCAGCTATATGAGTGGAGGAGAGGTGCCAACTGAACTTGTCTGCCAGGGAGAAGATGGCTACCATGACATGATTTAGATGACGTGACTTGGAGCCTCCTCTGTTTATACAATGTACTACCACTGCGCTGTCCAGGACTAGCTTTATGTGGGAGTACCTTGGTGGACGTAACCTTTTTAGAGTCAAGAACACTGCCATTGCTTCCAGTACGTTTTATATGGATGGAACTGACGGAACTGAGGTGACCACGTTCCTTGAAACCTTTGTTTTGAACTGGGAATACCCTCCCCAACCGCTTAAAGACGCGTCTGTGTGGATGGTGATCCCTGGTGGGAGGGTAACTGAAGGGGTACTGACACCGACAAGTTCTTGACTTTCGCCCACGGCCGAAGTCGATTCTTTAGAATCAGAGGGACTGAGGATAATTTGTCCCTGGACCTGACATTTGCTCGTGAGCGCCAGATTCTGGTTAGGTCTTTTCAGTTTGGCTGCTTTCATTAGGATGTTCGTTCACTGATGCAAACTGGAGCTGGAACCCAGGATCCTTTCCTGAGTCCTTCTTGACGCCAGTTTGTGACTTAGAAATTGCTTGACTGACTTCGCTATTTCTTTCCTTTTGGTTGATGGAATCGACGAGTATGGGAGGATAGATTCCATTGAATGCCCAGCCACTGAAAGTTTGACTCTGGAGTGAGTCTTGACTTGGTCCTGTTTATCTTGAAGCCTAGATATTCCAGGAACTGAATCACTTTCAGTGTAGCTTTGTTGCATTCCTCGACTGTTGAAGCCCAGATCAACCAATCGTCGAGATACGCTACTACCATAATCCCTTGTGACCTGAGTTGTTGCACTACTACTTCCGCCAGCTTCGTGAACACCCTGGGTGCTACGTTGAGCCCGAAAGGAACTACCTTGAAGGAGAATGTCTGGTCTCCTATCTTGAAGCCCAGATACGGACGGAAGTGTCTTGCAATAGGGATATGATAGTAAGCGTCTGTAAGATCGATAGAGGTGGTGACGGCCCCACGGGGAAGTAAGGTCCGCACCTGCGAGATCGTGAGCATCTTGAACTTGTCGCAGCGAATGGCTAAGTTTAAGCGGGACAAGTCTAAGATTTACCCTTCTTTTTTGTGAGCCTTTCTTTGGCACGCTGAACAAGCGACCTTGAAATTTTAATTCTTTTTGACTCTCGCTATAGCTCCTTTCTGAAGGAGATCCTCCGCGTACTCTGTCAATTCCTTGGAAGGAAGTTTGACGGAAAGGTCTGGATGGATGGTGGGTTCGCCAACCAGCTCCAACCCAGGCCTTTTGACACAATGCTCTGAGCCCACTTGCTGAAGTTCCACCGGTGGCGAAAGTGAAACAGCCTCCCTCCTACCTGAAGTTCTTCATTGGTTCTGGTAACCTCCTCGGCCTCCTCTGAAGTGTTTTCCCCTATTAAAGGGACCTCCCGATCCTCTCCCACGAAAGGAACGCTTACCTCTGCCTCCCTTACCCGAGCGGTCATACTTCTGTGAAGATTGACTCTCGAAGGCTTGATTGTAAGCTGGGAGGAGATGGCGTAAGAGGTTGGAGGGCTTGAGGCTGAGGGAGATCACGTAAATTGGCTGTGATTGAGCCTTTGAAGTGGAAGGTTGGGCTGTTTGCACTAAGGGAACCGCCGGAACTTGCTGAGGAAAGCGTGGCTGCTTTTTCTGGTAAGGTTGGAAACGCCTGGGTTTCCTTTGCGCCTTACCTTTAGCTGTTAGATCTTGCCTCCTCTTAGCCGTAAGGCCCCAACGGTCCTTAAGGCTCTGGTTCAACCTCGTAGCCTCTGACTGGACTTCCTTCACCATGGCTTCTGGGAAGAGATCTGCTCCCCAGATGTTCGACGAGAGTAACCTATTCGGCTCGTGCCGGATGGTTGCTTCTTGTAGGACATGCTTCCTACAATTCGTTCTAGCAGTGGCAAACTCAAACATATCTGACTGTACCGTTTGAGTCAGGGATTTGGTCATAAGTTTGAAAAGCGGCTCTGAGCCATAGGCTACGGTGGCCACTTCGGTCATAGCCATAGAATTAATCGACCTGGCTAATCGCGATTTGGCGTCAAATTCAGCCTGAATAAGGCTATCTGGGAGCCTGGGCAGCTTTTCACCAAACTGCTCCATAGCACAGTCCAGTTTGAGTTTGCCAGCTGAGAAGGTGTTCGGTAAGTCTTCCATAATTCTCCGGCTGAAGGAAGTAACGGAGATGTGGGATCTGCTTCCTTCAGTTGAGTATGGGGTCCCCCTTCTGGGCCGCTGGAATGGTAGACCTCGCGATCTTTGTCAGGAAAGGGAGCGGGGTACTCTCATCCATTGTGAAGATGGTAAAGGGACTCTTGAAAGGTTGTATCTTAGTATTAGAACAATCCATGTCCTCTAAACACCTGAGCCATTCTCTCTGAGCCTGGTCTCGTGAATAGAGGACTGTCTCCTTTGGTACCCTATCATCCCGAACCATGGCTGAGGCGGTGAGCCTTGCGTAGCCTATGAACGGGGGCTGGAGGTCTTCCGGGTAGAACTCGAAGTCCTCTATCCTTCGAGTTCCAAATTCCGGTATAGAAATGAGTCCGTCCTGGAAGGGGCGTATGACGCTACTCTCCATGGGTTGTTCATCGAGAACGGAGGTAGAGAGTCATACGGAGGAAGCTGGGCTCCACCTGTATTGGAAAGTGGAGGAGAGGCTAGAGGAGCTTGGCTCAGTCCGGCTATAATGGAGTCTTGAGAAGTAATCCTATCCGACAACCGAGAGATCATTTGTTCCATGCTACTCTTTAGAGACCCAACCAGGTCGCCCACCTGTTGTAACAGGCCAGCATTGGAGTCCAAAGCCGGAGCTGCTGCGGAGGTGGAGGGGTGGCTCTGAATCGGAACCAAGGGTAGCGGAACTGACGACTCTGCCGGAGTGTGAGATCTCTCTCTGGAGGATTTACTCCTCGAGGACTTAGAGCCGGACCCAGAAGCTTTAGATCTGTCTGCTCTGGGATTCCTCCTAGCCGGAAGACTTACGAGAGGAGGATGACGCCGAAGCCGGTCTTCTTAGACGACGACGACGTCTTTGTCAAGGATTTCACTGCTTGACCCTTGACCTTGGGTCTAACCGAAGCGTCAGGAGGAGGAGTATACAATTCATCACCCGTAAAGCCTTGGAAGGATGGAGAGGTTGCAGGAGTAGAAGAAACAGTTACGCCCAAGGGTGACCCTTGGGTGTCCACCTTACCTACCTCGACCAACAGGTCGTCTACACCTACCATAGGTTCTACATTAATATCCAACGTCGCGACTTCCGTGGAGATGTCCTGGTCCTGGTCAGTCAATGAGGCAGCCAGCTGTTGTTGGATGAAGGCGATAGTCGGGGCCGCCTCTACTGGGTCGACGTACCCTGTCGCCTTGCCTCCGGGGAAGATTAGTAACGCCAACCTTTTTTCCAGGATGTAGGGCATACCCTTGGCGGCGTTCTTCCCGAAACCGCCGACCCAGGCCCGCAGGGTTGCCAGTGCGGTATCCCTCACTGCCGGCGCCTGGAAGAGAGGGTATTGATTAGATTTAAGAATCACTTAAAACTAAAACTTAAAGTATAACTTAAACTTTATAGGGGCTATAGGGCCCCTTGAATTTCCTTAAGTTAGAGTGATTGATGAAACATAAGCACTATAACAGATGCGGAAGCAGCTTACCGGAGATGGAATACTTACCCCGTCTAAAAGCTGGTCTCACCAGAATCGTAACATATGGTACACGTCTCATGGTACCAGACCTGGATGTCCCCGTGCGGAGTCGCGCATGGAGCAATGGGACCGGCAAACTTCGTGTCCACATGGGTCCTGAAGTGTGGCGGAGGCGCATCCCCGGATGCTCACAGTGGTGGTCTGTAAGTGGAAAGACACATGAGTATCTTAAAGAATATCACTTACAGGCTAAAGGACAGAAGAACTCCGTTGCATGCCGGAGCTCGGAAAAATTTGGGCATAACCCCTCCCTTAATCGCCTGAATAGGCTATAACCCCGGAGAGATTCCGGTGAGACAGGTAAGGGAGGGGGGATGTTTGGGAGGGGGGGATGGTTTTAAGGTACTTAAGATAAACTTAATAGTTAACCTAATAACACTTAAACCTAAAACTCGAACGTACCGGACTAAGTCCAGTGCGTGGCGGAGTGTTGTAACTCAGCGAGACGGAGAGGTTAGCAGGGACCAACTGTATGTTCCGGTCCACTCTGCTGGGTGGACTAGCACCTTTCCGCTGGATGCCAGGACTCGGTGGTAAAGGAGCCCTAGTAAGGTGGGAAAGAGCGAGAAGGCATACAGGCTCGAGCTAGCAACGGCGAGCGACAGGGTAGCAACGGAGGGGGAAAGGCCAGTCCCCCCCCCACGTTACCATCCGGCCGGACCGAGAAGCCGGAGAGGTCGAGTCCAGTCTGGGTCTGTCCCGTCCCACTACTCCCTCCGCCTGGGGGGAGAGAGGGAGGCAGGCTCGGGTATGTGGAGCGAGCATGGGTAGACCGACCCACCCCCCCCCGACTCTATAGAAGAGCGGGAGGGGGGGAAGGTGACTGGACAGGCGTCTGGCTGCCTCGTGATCACGTAGTGACCACGGGGCGGTAAGAACAGAACAAAGACAACTAAGCCTAGGACAAACCAACTGATCAGAGAGATGCTATCGGGAAGCAACTGAACTGATGAGCGGTAGCATATAGGCCCACTGGACCAAAACCAACTGATCAGAGAGATGCTATAGGAAGCAACCGAACTGATGAGCGGTAGGGTATAGGCTCAATGAGCCATGACCTAGGCTAAGCAAGCCAGACGCCTAACTAACCTAAACAATATCAAATAAATAATTCAAATGAATAATAATGAAAGAAGAAAACAATATAGAAGGAAGATGAAAAAATCCAGGAGTGTACGACTAACCCGAAGGCAAGTCTACCACTCAAAGCTAGTCGGGGCCGATACTAAGAGCCGTGACTAGGGTCTGGATAGAAGGAGCCTACATAAGGTAAAAGACATGCATGCATGACAAACCCGTGTAGACAGTACCCTAAGTAAAGCGGATAATTAAAATAGAGCGTACATAAATAAGGGGATGTTCTGGGTATGGGTGACCAAGAACGAACCCACCACGAGGCAGAAAACCATGCTGCCATGCTTTTTTCCGACCTAGAGTTTCGTATTTATACCTAAAAAACGGCAAATACGGGCTCAGGGCCGGAAAAAACCAACTAACCATAAATACTGAGTACTTAACTTAGCTGCTGCGATGGCTGCACGCTCCATGGTAAATAAATCCAACGAAAGGGCACAAAAAACACAGAGAGAAAAAATGGCACGTGTGAATCCTGTGCGCTAACTGAAAAGGATGGCCACCAGAGGCGCAGCAGTCGGCAGCATGGGATGGAGTAGTAGTAGTACTCGCTGCCCACTCTGTGGGTCGGCTCCCCTCTTGGAGGGTTTTGTAGTGGGAGATTTCTATTGGCATTTGGCTCGTGGTAGTGGTCTCACTCGCCATAGTGTTCATACCGACACCCTCTTGGAGGGTGAGCGAGTCAGTTATACTGACCTTTTTTCTTTATTTATTTATTCTCTGGTATGTGTTAGTACATTTACCCTAGAAATAATAGATTAAAGGATATTTCGCGCAGCGACACGAGCTGAGCCAGAAATTTCTTCTTTTTTTTTTTTTTTTGGAAGAGTTACCGCGCGGACGTAAGGAAAAAAAATTTTTTTTTTCATAAATTCACCATAAATCGAAATATTGTGCTAGAGACTTCCAATTTGTTGCATAATAAAGGTATAAATGATTGAATATTACTAGAATGCAAGATTTTTAGCTTAAAATTCCGTTTTTCGACCATTTCAGTCGAGTCAAAGTTGACTGAAGGTTGAAATTTTGGCACTTATCGTTATTTATATGAAAATATTTCAAAACTGATAAAAGCTACAACCATGGATTATTTTTATTTGTATTCTGCATAACACTTTATGTAACGGCTAATTTAAAATGGTGCAAACATTACGACAATCGGATGAAAAAATTTAAGATTTTTTCGGAAGAGTTACCCGCGCCGACGTAAGGAAAGTTTTTTTCATAAATTCACAATAAATAAATCGAAAATTGTTGCTAGAGACTTTCAATTTGTTGAAAATAAAAAAAGGTAAATGATTGAATATTACTAGAATATAAGAGTTTTAGCTTACAATTGCGGTTTTTTTTCGACCATTTTTCGGTAGAGTCAAAGTTGACCGAAAGGTTGAAATTTTGGCACTTATCATTATTCATATAAAAATATTTCAAAACTGATGAAAGCTACCACCATGAGTTGTTTTTTAGCTGTATTCTACATGAAATTGCGCACATTTTCATATAGAATACTCCATGTAACGGCAAATAATAAAAAAATGGTGAAAAATTATGTCAAAGTGACAAAATAATTTCTGAGATGTGTCGCTGATGTTTTTTAGTGCGAGAAGAAAGAAATTCACGTTTGCGCGCCTGGGTAACGATTGTAAACAAAACAATGTCTTGATTCGTGAGCTCCCAGCGTGCTTCAAAAGTTTTCGCCTGGTAGGCCTATAAGTATTTTTACGCGAATTTTTAAAAAACTTTTTATATTGACGTACCATACGTCCAATCGGCACCCAACAGACAATTTATGTTGACGTATAATACGTCCAATCGGAGTTTAAGTGTTAATATTTGAAAATTACTAAGTCATTTTTGTTTCATAAAAAAGTATTTAGTCATGAAAACAACATAAAAAAGGGATAAAACTGATGAGAGGAAGCAATAAACTGGTGGGGACCATGAAATACAGGACCTAGGCCAAAGAGTTCCAGGCGACCGCGTATGAGCCACCTCGCGTCGGTCCTTCCAGCCCCTCTCCCCCCCCTTGGGGGGAGGTACGTTCGCTCACGCTGTTTCAGGCAGCCGTCTGAGCATCCTCCACCCTTCCTCCCTCTCTCTAGGGGGACAGGGGAGGTAGCTGGAGGGCTCTCGGCGAGCGGGTTGGCTCCCTGCCGTTCTCCCCAGTAGAGTAGGGGGGGACCCTCCTCGGCCGAGCCTCGGTTGGCCACCAAGCTCGGTTTGGCTCGGCTCTCCTCGGCGCTCTGGTCGTGTTCTCCTAACCGCTAGCACCATCGCCTCCGCTCCAGGCGGATCAGGACCCCAGCGTAGCCAGGTTATTCGCTTTAGGTTGGTGGTATGCTAAGGAGGCCCCGACCTCCTTACAAGAGTACACTTTGTACATGCATGGTTTTACATACATATATATATATAACATCCATTATCTTTAGTTTAAGTTTGGCGGAGTCCCAGCTACCCCTAGGGATATCCACCAACTTATTCTAGTTTTAAGTTTATCAACGGCGGAGTTATCAGGCTCCGCCGTTTTTATGTTGGTCTCCTCCTGCTCCTCACCCGGTGTTCGGACTACTCCCCACTCTGGCGTATGGATTAGGTGGTCTTCCTGATTCAGTGACTCCACTGTTCTCTGGCATCGCCGGAGACACACTGTTTCAAGGTGTTCTACCGATCCTGTCGAACGACTCACCACACACGGTCAAAGAGCAGGTAGAGACTGAACCTTGTTACCTTTTAACATATGACATATCACATCACGGACTTAGTCCGGAACGTTAGTGATGATACTCATGTGTCATTTCACTTACAGTTCACCCATTGTATGGAGTCAGGCTGTAACGCCGTGCTGCAAGACCCCTGTGGGCACGAGGTCTGCTGGACTCACGCCACCTGCACGATCCGCTTCAACGAGTCCCTGGTGTGGCACCATGAGAGTTGCCTGATTTGCTACGAGTTCGCAGACCAGGTCTCCTCTGAGGTGGGTGGCGTTTCAAGTCTACACAGTAATGCAATGAGTACCAATGACAGATATAGTCTTTGATATGTCCATTAAGTTAAGTCATAGTTTAATCTAAGTAATCTTAAGTATTAATACTAACCCTCTCTTTCAGGGCGCCCAAGCGATCCGAGAGACTGCTCTTGCCACCCTGAAGGCCTGGGTTGGTGGGTTTGGCCGCAATGTGACCAAGGGCCAACCCTACATCCTCTCCAAGGAGATGGCCCCACTTATCTTCCCCGGCGGGATTAGTACCTCCTACGTGGACCCCGAAGCGGCGGCTCCCCTGATCGCTTCCATCCAGGAGGAAGTTTCCCAGCCCTCAGAGGAGGCGCCGATGCAGGAGGTCACCAAGGAAGTAGCTGCCTTAGACCTGGACCTCCCGAGCCCATGACGGTGGAAGCCATGGGCACAGGTAAGAATGTTAGCAAGGAAGGTACTGTAGGGGCTCAAGGGTTTTCCTTGAGCCCATCTAGAGCTTCCTCTCCTTCTACTTCAACCTCTTCCCAGGGATTCACCGGGGGGATTCAGTCGGTCAGACCAAAGTCCGCCCTGGTGATCACTAAAGTCAAAGGCAAGCGAGACTTTAAAACGCTGCAGCAGTCTCTGTCAAAGAAGTCAGGTACCAAGCCTTGCACCCGTAAGTATCCCACCAGGCTCACCATCCCGGAGCTGACAAGGCTAAGCTGACTTCTTACTCTAAAGGGTCGAGGTCTAAGTCTTCTAAGGAGAGGGCTCAGCCCTTCCCCTCTGTCCCTGAGGCATCAACCTCCAAGGGAGGACTCCTAGGGAGAAGGTAGAACCTTCCCGTTTTGACCCAGACACCTTCTCTGCAAATATTTCGGCCAATATTATGCAGCAGATGGGTAGCATGGTCGGGAACTTGGTACAATCCAAGTTCCAGGAGATGTTTGTGCAACTCTCATCTTCTCTGGAGGAGTCAGGGTAGTCTATCCAGGCTATCTCGGATAGGTTGGTTACCCAGGAGAACCTCATTGCAGGTCTCCATGAAAACGCGTTGACAGGACTTCCACAGTCCGGCCTGGCAGCTCAAAGCTTGCTGATGCCAAACTCGTCTACCCTTCCTGCCTTTACCCCAAACAACCCTTGAAGGGTTGCTTCTTATGCTCCTTATGTGGACGACATGCTGACGATCGAGGGCTGCGGAACTCGAAGGATTGAGGACTTCGAGTTCCATCCGCAAGGATTACAGCCCCCTTTCATAGGCTATGTCCACCTCACAGAAGCAGCTATGAGAAGGGAAGACAAGGTCCCGAAAGAGATGGTGATCCTCTCCCGGGATCAGGCGCAGCAGGCATGGTTGCGTAACCTGGAGGAGTGGCAGTGTACCAACACCAAGGTTACTGCATTTAAGAGCCCCTTCACGATCTTCACCGTGGACGAGGAGACACCCATCCCGTTCACATCGAAGGTAGCAGAATTAACTTTGCAAGCCGCGATGAAGGACGAACCCATGCCCAGAACCAACTTCCCTCCTGCTCCCCGGAACTGACGATCACTGGGTAGATCTTCCGGCCATCTTTTCAGTGGGTAAGCTGAAGCCAGACTGCGCCATCACTCTATTCAGCGAGAGATTGCCCAGGCTGTCAGACAACCTCATCCAGACTGAGTATGACGCCAGGATGAGGCTGTGTAGGTCCCTCAATTCGCTAGTGATGACGGAAGTATCGGCTCTAATCTACGGAGAAGAGCCATTATTCAAGATCATTGCTAAGTCACTTTTGTACTTGATGCAATGTGACTTGTATGATTTCGTCATTGCTAGTCAAAATTGTAGGAAACATGTACTGGCAGAGGCCACGATCCGCCATGAGCCTAACAAGCTTTTAGCCTCATCCATTTGGGGCTCTGACCTCTTCCCAGCCTCTGTAGTGAACGAAGTTCACTGCGAGGCAGTTAGATTCAATCAGAGTCTAAGGGTTCGCTTGGGACTGGTCACCAAACGCAAACCAGAGTCAGCTGGATCGAATCCCAAATCGAAAAAGAAGCCTAGGAAATTCCACCCTTTCCAGGCTCCTCAACAGCAGACTCTAGTGCAAGCGGTTCCGGTATCACAAGTACCGCAACCCTCAACTTCTAAGTCGCAGCCACAACAGCAGTTTGTGCTGCTGACACAATCGCTGCAACAGGCATAGGCTTCGACCTCCTACACTGTTTTCCCTGTCTACAACCCAGTGTTTGAAAGCCAGTCCTTTCAGCCCTTCAACAGGTTTGGCAGGGGTAGCAGACCTAAAGGCGCCTTCCGTCAACGGGGCGGCGGAAGAGCCTCCAACCAAGGCAAGGGTTCCCGAGGAGGACGTGGTGCACGCCCTTCCTCAAACCAGTGAGAATCCCCAGGTAGGAGGGAGACTGTTCCTCTTTCGTCACCTTTGGAGGTTCAGCATATGGGCCCAAAGCATTGTGTCCAAAGGTCTAGGATGGAGTTGGCTTAAAGGTCCCCCTCCATCCAACACCTTTCATCAACAACCAACAGCGGAATTGGTAGAGTACTCTCAAGAACTCCTTCAAAAAGGAGTAGTATCAAGAGTCAAGCATTTAAAATTTCAAGGTCACTTGTTCAGCGTGCCAAAGAAAGGGTCAAACAAGTGAAGAATAATTCTAGACTTGTCCCATTTGAACTTATTCATTCGTTGTGACATGTTCCGGATGTTGACCCTTTCACAGGTGCGGACCTTACTTCCCCGTGGGGCCGTCACCACCTCTATAGATCTTACAGATGCATACTATCATGTTCCAGTAGCAAGACACTTCCGCCCGTTTCTAAGCTTCAGACTAGGAAACCAGGCCTTCTCTTTCAAAGTAATGCCGTTCTGGCTCAACGTAGCCCCCAGGATATTTACAAAACTGGCGGAGACAGTTGTTCAAGAACTAAGGTCTCTAGGAATAATGCTAGTAGCTTATCTGGACGATTGGCTCATGTGGGCCACAAGCATCGAAGCATGCCGTAAAGCAACGGTCAAAGTATTCCAGTTTCTGGAACACCTAGGCTTCCAGATAAACAAAACCAAGTCCCAGCTAACACCGGAGTCCCACTTCCAGTGGTTAGGCATTCAATGGGACTTAAACTCCCACACTCTATCAATTCCGCCGTTGAAGAGGAGAGAAATAGCCAAAGCAACCAGACAATTTCTCAAGTGCAAGCAGACGTCCCGGAGGAACCAAGAAAGAATCTTAGGTTCTCTCCAATTTGCCTCAGTAACGGTCGTTCTTCTAAAAGCCAAACTAAAGGACATAAACCGGGTTTGGCGTTCAAGAGCAAATAACAGATCCCGGGACAAACTAGCCCCTATCCCAGCGATCTTACGGAAGAGACTCCGCCCGTGGACGGAGATCAAGAATTTGTCAAAGACAATTCCGCTCCAGTTCCCTCCGCCAGCCTTAGTAATCCACACAGATGCATCACGAAGCAGCTGGGGAGGATACTCACAGTACAAAAAGGTACAAGGAACCTGGTCCCTACCATTTCGCCAGCTTCATATCAATGTACTGGAAGCTATGGCAGTGTTCCTCACCCTGAAAAAGTTTCATCCAGCCAAGAAATCTCATATCAAACTGGTGCTGGACAGTGCAGTAGTAGTGCACTGCATCAACAGGGGAGGCTCCAAGTCGAGCCACGTGAACCATGTCATGATAGCCATATTTTCACTAGCAGACAAGAACAAACAAATGGCACCTGTCCGCCACTCATCTAGTGGGAGTAAGGAACGTAGTAGCAGATGCGCTATCACGCTCAGTCCCGCTGGAGTCTGAGTGGTCCCTAGACAAGGAGTCATTCAGCTGGGTCTGTCAACTAGTACCAGGACTTCGGGTAGATCTCTTCGCCACCGAGTCGAATCACAAACTCCCTTGTTATGTGGCCCCCAACCTGGACCCTCTGGCCTATGCCACGGACGCCATGGCTATAGACTGGAATCAATGGAAGAAGATTTACCTCTTTCCTCCAGTGAATCTTCTCTTGAAAGTTCTGAACAAACTCAGGACGTTCAAAGGCCACATTGCTCTAATAGCCCCCAATTGGCCCAAGAGCAATTGGTTCCCACTTCTACTGGAATTGGGACTCCGCCTTCAACGGATCCCCAATCCCAAACTATCACAACTAGTGCAAATGCAGACTGTGTTTGCTTCCTCAGGAATTCAGAAAACCCTAACTTTATGGACTTCATGAAGTTTGCGGCACAAAGAGACGCTAATATCGATCCCCAGAACATCTTATTCTTAGAATCTGGTAAACGGGAATCGACCTTGCGTCAATATGATTCAGCCGTTAAAAAACTAGCTGTATTACTAAGGGACTCTAATGCACAAACCATGACCATGAATCTGGCCATATCTTTTTTCAGGACACTATTTGAGAAAGGTTTAGCAGCTAGTACTATTACTACTACTAAGTCTGCCCTTAAGAAGATCTTCCAGTTTGGATTCAAAATAGATCTGACAGATTCTTATTTTTCATCTATCCCTAAGGCCTGCGCTAGACTCAGACCATCCGAGAGGCCCAAGTCTGTGTCATGGTTTTTAAATGATGTCCTTAAATTGGCCTCAGACACTAATAATGACTCATGTGACTATTTAGCTCTCCTGAGGAAAACATTATTCCTGTTAAGTCTGGCCTCAGGAGCCAGGATATCTGAACTGTCGGCTCTATCTAGAGAATCAGGTCATATAGAATTTCTCCCTTCAGGAGAAGTGTTACTTTCTCCAGATCGCCAATTTCTAGCTAAGGATGAGGACCCACTGGATAGGTGGGCCCCATGGAAAATTCTCCCACTTCCACAGGACCCGTCCTTATGTCCAATTTCTTCTCTAAAAGCATATCTAAGTAGAACTGCCCTAAGATCTTCAGGCCCTATGTTTATTAGGGAAAAGGGAGGCACCATTTCCTTAAAAGGAATTAAACAGCAAATTTTATACTTTATAAAACAAGCCAACCCGCAGTCCTTCCCACAGGTACATGATGTTAGGGCAGTAGCTACCTCTATTAATTACTTTCAACATATGAATTTTGATGATCTGAAGAAGTACACAGGCTGGAAATCTCCGACAGTATTCAAACGCCATTATCTTAAGTCCTTAGAAGCCCTTAAATTTCCAGCAGTGGCAGCCGGAAAGCAGTTTCCCCTAACACTGCTTAATTAGTAGTAAGTAGTTTGACTTATATCTCTCTTTCCTACCTGCCTCGCTAGCATTCTTGCCGTAGCTCAGCCGTCAATGTAGCCATATTGTACCTTGGATGCCACATGTTGTACATAATTGTGATGTTTCCTTTTGTTTTGTTCCTAGGATTAGTCACAGTTTGCATTTAGCCTTGCTAATTACTCTTAAGTATGTATATTTTTGTATTTGATTTAGCATTAAAGCTCCAATTGCTCTGTTGTTACTTGTTTTGTAACCTTGTTATTAGATTATAGCAATTAACCTTGTTTTTTATTATCCTTTAATGTTACTTGTGTGCTTCCTTCTTTCCAAGCTTGTGTGGCCATTTCTCTGGTACTATTTCACGTAGCGACACAGGCTGAGCCAGAAAAGGGATTTTGATGAAGGAAAAATCTATTTCTGGGCAAGGGCCTGTGTCGCCCAGTGAAATCCCCTTTCCTTTCCCCCCCCCCCCCCCCCCCCCCCCCCCCCCCCCCCCCCCCCCCCCCCCCCCCCCCCCCCCCCCCTCCCCCCCCCCCCCCCCCCCCCCCCCCCCCCGGCTCTTTTGGCCCAGCTTGGGTGCTATCTGCAGGAATGACGTCGAGGCGCTAGCCATAACGGAAGCGAGTAGTGGGCCTTAGATCGGCTCCTCTGTAGATGAGGGATACTGAAGAAGGATGAATCTAAATGGCAAAGGACCTCTGGTAGTGGTTTCACTCGCCCCAGAAACCATACCGACACCTTAAATAAGGTGAGCAAGCATTTCCATATTAGCTTTTTTCTCTGGTATTATAGCAATATTTATACCTTAGAAATGTGTGCTAAAGGGACATTTCACTGGGCGACACAGGCCCTTGCCCAGAAATAGATTTTTCTTTTGTCAAAATCCCTTTTTATCCATGTGGAGGAATGTGGGGTCGAGTAAATGACAGTTTGATATACGTATTGGCGGAGTATTGGCAGAGTATTGGCGGAGGGGAAGGAGTCGGAGTTTAGGAGTTATTCTCTCTCTCTCTCTCTCTCTCTCTCTCGTCCTTCTCTCTCTCTCTCCTCTCTCTCTCTCTCTCTGTCATTATTATTCTCTCTGTCTCAGAAATAATTCATAATTTCACTCTTGATGGTCTGATGTTGCCATTCTCTCTCTCCTCTCTCTCTCTCTCTCTCTCTCTCTCTCTCTCTGTGTTATTGGCTGTGGGTATATATTTTTAATGGTAAAATGTTTAAGATGACTTTGAATGATGTTAATAATATAACCTCAAAGATTAATACAGTAATAGGTTAGTAATTTTAGGTATATTTGCAGTAGGATGTTATTAAAGGTATACATTTGGTATCTGAACTTTCAAGATAGGCAGTTATAAGCATTTTTAGTGGTGGTTCTAACTATTCGCAGGTTTTAACTATTCACGGGGGTGTCTGGTACACTTCCCCACGAATACGGCGGAACACTGTATAGTATTATATTACAGTAAATGGACCTTTATACAAAGTACATAATATAATTCAAATTTAAAATACAATGACACAGTGCTACACTTACACACGAGCATGAATTAAACTGTGTGCTAGGGGAACTGAATCTCCAGAACCTTCCTCTTCTCCACCTGCTGGAAGAACTGGACAAACCAAAAAAATCCTCGCCAATCAGGATCCTCAAAAATATACGGGATGACTCGCATCAATATCCTTACACAATTCAAAACTGTAAAAGATAAACTTCTTTAAGAGCTAAAATGCAATAATTAACCATTCAGTACATACATACAGAATCCTATGATTTCAGTTATAAGACTGTCTGAAAAATAAAAACCAAGCACACTACATGCCCTCATATCAAATGAAATCCAAACACAAATTAAATGTAATTCAGACATGAATTTTAGGTGCTTTTATTTTTTATTTTGTGGATTTTTTTTCATACTACCAGAAAGGATCAATGAGGCTACTTAGAATGGCAGTGATTTGCTGAGCATCAGTTATATAAATCTAATTAAAGACTAACATCAAGTTGATATAAGGAAACTAGATATCTAATTTGAGACCTAAGGTTTTTACTAGGATTATTCCCCTTATAATCCTTGTACCTGGACCTTTGTTAATGCTATTGTGCAAAACTGTCAATGCCTTTACATAACGCCACAAACCAAGGCTACAAATCACAAGGAGTGTTACTAGGACTGGTTTCATGCTATAAATGAATGCTCATAAGAACATTCTGTCATAAGACTATCAACGTAAAATTCTAAAATAAAAAGATATAAGATATAGATATGCCAATAGGCAAATTTGTGTTCAAACAATAGAAAAAAATCAAATTACTGCCTGTTCTACACCAGGCGTTTCGATTGTTTTTTCTTGCCAGAATTCCCTTTGATAGCCCACTGTAGGGGGAAGTTGGGCTGGGCCTACTTTAACAGTAGGCAAGTACCCAAATAATAAATTTTTTTATAAAAATATGACAAATTTTCTGAGACAATTTGTATTTTTCATAGCTACAAGCCTGAGGTCTTAACAATAGGATAATTTCTAGCGCCTAGCTGGATCTGGTTAAATCGCAGATGAAAGCAAGGAATCTTGTGAGATCTGGCAACACATGCGTACATCAGGTGAAGAGTGGTTAAGGACCACGCATCTGTGCCACCGTGTCAGTCTTTCCCAACTCAGGATGTCTTAGCAGACAGAGGGGTGGCTAGAGGTGGGCAGTACAATGTTAAGACCTCAGGTTTGTAGCTATGAAAAATGATATTGTTATGATACAATAAAGTTTGTTCATACTTACCTGGCAGATATATATATAGCTGTATTCTCCGAAGTCCGACAGAATTTCAAAACTCCCGGCACACGCAGTGGTCGGCCAGGTGGTTAGTACCCATTCCCGCCGCTGGAGGCGGGCGTCAGGAACCATTCCCATTTTCTGTCAGATATTTCTAGTGCCACTGTCTCCTGAGGGGAGGTGGGTGGGCACTTTGATTATATATATCTGCCAGGTAAGTATGAACAAACTTTATTGTATCATAACAATATCATTTTGTTCATGAACCTTACCTGCCAGATATATATATAGCTGAATCCCACCTTTGGAGGAAGGGGGAGACAGACTCGGATTTTGGGAAACAATTCCATTTACATGATTGATATCTTGGTTCCTTACCTGTTAGCATAGCTGACTTCGTGAGTACCGTCACCCAAGTCTGCTTCTGCTTTACTAGAGACTCCAGCAAGGTAGTGACACTGCGATGCTGTTGAGTTCTAGAGGATCTGTCAACGGGGGCGTGACCACAAAACAACTAGATCCTACATTATAGACCTCCAATTTTTTGGGTAATGCATTCCTAGAGGTGCCAGCAAGGACGTGACCTGTGTAGCTGGTGCGCTCTAATGAACTGTCACGGGGAGCGTGACCACAATGTGACAGATCATATAGGTGTTGATTAGACACCGAATGCTGTTAATGCTTCACTGGAGGTGCCAGCAAGGACGTGACCTATATAGCTGGTGCGCTCCAGATGATGACCACAATGTGACAAAAACATTTTACCCTATTATGAGGGCGAAGCAAAAACATTACCACCTGACCTAGCCTATCTGGTTTTAAACTTCGTATAACCAAGGCTAATGGAGGGAAGTCCGCCTAAGGCGGCCGACCCAAGACCACAATAAACTAAACACCTAACTAAGAATAATAAACTAAAAATAAAAAATAAAAAGAAATAAAATTAAAAAGTCCAAACTAACTATTATTTCCTAAATGATAGGAAGAGTGCTACTCTCTGTACCCAATATAGTGTCTGCTGCGACATATGGGCCCAAAGAGCAACAGTTCTCGTATGTAGTCCTCACCTCCCGAAGGTAGTGAGAGGCAAACACTGAATTACTAGGCCAAAATGTGGCATTCAAGATGTCATTAAGTGCCATGTTCTTTTGGAAGGCTACCGACGTAGAAATAGCCCTCACTTCATGCGCATTCACCTTCAACATTTTCATATCACTTTCTTGACAGGATGAATGTGCTTCCTTGATGGTGTCCCTCAAGAAAAAGCCAAAGCATTCTTCGACATTGGTAAATTTGGCTTCCTTACCGAACACCACAAGTTATCCGAAAGCACCTCTACAATCCTTAGTCTTCTTTAGGTAGAATTTTAGAGCCCTGACAGGGCACAGAACTCTCTCTGGCTCACGCCCAATGATTTCGGCCATCCCTTTAATTTCGAAGGTCCTAGGCCAAGGGTTGACTTGGATTTTCATTTTTGCCAGGAACGTTGGGCTCAAGGAACAACCGCATTATAACCTTTAAAGCCCACGTATTTGCTAATCGCTTGTACCTCGCTGACTCTCTTCGCCGTCGCCAGAGCAGTCCAGGAAGATAGCTTTTCTAGTAACATCCTTCAGGGAAGCTGTATGCATAGGTTCGAATGAACTGGACATGAGGAACTTCAGAACTACATCCAAGTTCCAAGACGGCAACCTGGGTTGTTGAACCTTCGTTGTTTCAAAAGATCTCAAGAGATCGTTGAAGGTCTCTGTTGTCCGCCAAATCCAGGCCTCTGTGCCTAAAGACAACTGAAAGCACACTCCTATACCCCTTGATTGTAGAGACTGCAAGTTTTTGATCCCTTCTCAGATACAAAAGGAAGTCAGCAATCTGGCTCACAGAGGTCGTGGTGGAGGAAATGCCGTTCTTCTTGCACCAACTCCTGAAGACTGCCCACTTCGATTGGTACACTGCATTGGATGAAGCTCTTCTTGCACTGGCGATAGCTTTCGCCACTGACCTAGAAAAGCCTCTCGCTCTGGCCAACTTTTGGATAGTCTGAATGCAGTCAGACTCAGAGCGGAGAGATTTCTGTGGTACCTCTCGAAGTGGGGCTGTCTGAGTAGATCTGTCCTTACTGGAAGCGTCCCTCGGGAAGTCTACTACGAAGGCCATGACCTCTGTGAACCAGTCTCTCGCCGGCCAGAACGGGGCGATCAAAGTCATTCTCGTCCCTTCCGACGCCGCAAACTTCCTCATGACTTCCCCTAGGATCTTGAACGGGGAAAGGCGTACAGGTCCATCCCCGTCCAGTCCCACCCAAGAAGTGCGTCTATCGCCACTGCCGCTGGGTCTAGTACTGGGGAGCAGTACAGTGGGAAGCCTCTTCGTTCTGGACGTCGCAAAGATGTCCACTAGCGGACGTCCCATAACCCCCACAGCTCTTGGCATACCTCCTGATGCAGAGTCCACTCGGTTGGCAGAAGTTGACCTCGTCTGATGAGGAGATCTGCCGGACCGTTTCGTCTACTCCTGCTACAAACCTTGTAAGGATCGTGACGTCCAGTGCCCTTGCCCACAGCAAGATCTCCTTTGCCAGTGCAAAAAGGGACCGAGACTGTGTTCCTCCCCTGCTTCTTCAAGTACGCCAGAGCTGTGGTGTTGTCTGAGTTGACTTGGACTATTCGATGAGAGACTTTTTCTTGGAAAACTGGAGAGCTAAAAGATGGCTGCCATTTCCTTTAGGTTTATGTGCCAGGACACCTGTTCCCCTCTCCAGGTGCCTGACACTTCTTCCCCCCCCTAATGTTGCTCCCCACCCCGTGGTGGACGCGTCGGAGAACAACACTAGGTCGGGGCTCTGAAGCTTGAGAGACACGCCCTCCGACAACTTCACTGGATCTAGCCACCATTTTAAGTGATGTTTTACCTCTCTTGAAATTTTTAAGCTCATATCCAGATTCTTGCTTTCTTTCCAATTTTCATTGAGAAAAAATTGTAGCGGTCTGAGGTGCAGTCTCCCCAAGGAAACAAACTTCTCCAGCGAGGAAATGGTCCCCAGCAGGCTCATCCATTCCCTCACCGAGCACGACAATCTTTCCTTAGGAAGGCTGTCACTTTGTCTAAACATTGCTGCTGACGTCCCTGGGACGGAAAAGCTCGAAAAGCCACTGAATCCATCTGAATCCCCAGATACAGGATGGATTGGGTTGGAATCAGATGTGACTTTTCGAAATTCACCAGTAGTCCCAGGGACTTCACCAACGATAAAGTGTTTGAAGATCCTTCAGACACCGCGTTTGAGTGGAGGCACGAATGAGCCAGTCGTCCAGGTACATAGAGACTCTGATATTTGCAAGATGAAGCCACCTCGCCACGTTCTTCATTAAAGTCGTGAAGATCATAGGGGCAGTGCTCAATCCGAAGCAAAGCGCCCTGAATTGATAAACTGTCCCTTTAGGACAAACCGAAGATACTTCATCGACTGTGGATGGATGGGGACGTGGAAATACGCGTCTTGAAGGTCTAATGAAACCATCCAATCGTTTTGGGTCTTAAGGGTCCCAAGAACTGACTGAGGTGTCTCCATCTTGAATTTCTGCTTCTGTACGAACCGATTCAGACTGCTCATATCTAAGACTGGTCGCCAACCTCCTGACTGTTTCGGCACCAGGAATATCCTGTTGTAGAAGCCTGGAGATTCCAGTTCTAGAGAGAGAGGCTTCAGCCTTTCAGACCCACTGGTTTTGCTATGACACACCCCTGGCTCCTCCCCCTGATAGTCGTAAGAGAGCACAAACCACGCCCATCGGGGCGGAGCAACCAGAGAAGTGCGAGTTGACAGGAATCAACCGCCATATTTGAAGTTGACAGGACACAGGTCAACAAACCTGTTACACCTCACCATTACTACAACCCTCCCCTAATTATTGTTACGAGGGACAACGACTTAATCAACTAATTAAAACTGTCCAAAAAAGTCGTAGTATCAGCAGATGTGCATAATCTCAGCGAAACTAGCGATGATGACAATATTCCACCGGCACAACCCAAAAAGAAGAGAGGTCCCAAAACGGAAGAAACCAGCCAGGAACCTTCCAATAGTGAAATTCTTCAATTGTTATTATTACAGAATCAAACATTATTGAAACTAGTGGAGAAAGGGTAAGGTTTAATATTCTGTTTTTATATAAAAACGTCTCGGATAGCAGCGGATATAAAAAAGAATGATGACGTCACAAGCATGGCAGTAAAAGGTAAACATGAGCCGGAACAGACCGTGCGTTAGTTATAATCGTAAAAGTTTAGATTAGATAAATTTCGAGACAGAAGTACATTATCATATAATCCTAAACTATGTGTAAAGTGACCCTAAACATTATAAGGACCAGATACTTATATGACAAAGGTAATTAATGTTGTAAGGTGAGGTGTTAACTAGTTTTGCCTTACGAGCTGAGTAGCCTAACTAGCCTAACTTTTTCTAACTTTAAGTTTAACATACTACGTCAATCTAGGCTACCTATTAGCCGCTCCCTTCCGCCTATCCCACCGAGATCCTATCGTCGACATTTAACTGGAGGGGTTCCTGTCAAAGGCGGTATAATTGCGCCTACCTCAGCTAATGGGTAGAATTTTATATCACACTCGTTTCCTTTCGATATAATGGTTTACCCCTTACCATGAGGAACTGCGTCTTAATAATTTCTGACAGGTCGGCTATATAAAAATATAAGATGATTACTGTAGAGGCTATATAATTTTAGTATGGGATATTAGTGAGAGGATGCCGATTGACCTGAATTAGTAACCGATGAAGGCCATTTGAGCCTAGAACCCGATTGCCTGGCTTCAGCCTTCTAGGTCTGCTGCTGTCCAGCCGGATTGTAAATTCATGAGCCATATTATAGACATCAGTTAAACTTTTATTATCAAAATTAAGTCTAGGTTTTCACTCCTATTGCAGAAGTGGTTCGACTGCAAAAAGGAATGACAATACTCCTCCTCCTAAGCCGCCCCTCGCGAAGTAAAGTAGATTTACCTGAGAATGCAAATGAAGAATTATTTACAACTTATAATGAAGATAGTAGTGACTATGAAGAATTTAACCCGCTTACCTTTAACAAACCTATTCCTACTTATATATCTAACAATTTTAATGCTGTGCCCTCCATTCATAGAGATGGGAAAATACAATTGAATGACTCCCTAATTGCATTAACATTAAGTGAAGGAGACAAAAACTCTCATGATCAATTCTTTGTTTGTAATCATAATAAAGAACTTGCAGACCTTTTCAAATTGATAAATTGCCAAAGTTGAACTTTTGGCCAAGTGGCAGGTTGTTTAATGAAGATTTCAAGAAAAAATTTCACTTTGATATTGAAAACATTAAAATGGCTATATCTTCTTTTCAAGGACATGCAGCTCTGGCACAATTAGCTTACCCCTCTAAGATTAACGATATTGATTTCATTACTAAAGTGATAATTGGGCCTTTCAGGAAACACATTGATCTAATTAAAAGTTTAATCCGATCATTCAGAAGTAGATCTTTACCCAGGAACCTCAATTTAGATACGAGAGATGCTATTATTAAAGCTGAAACTAATGATATATGGGTCTTATCAGATGATCAAAGGAAGCTATTGCTTCGTGCTTTCGAGGCGGTCCCCTTCCTAGAGGGAGGGGACATTACCTCTAGAGGTGGAAGGTTCAACTTTGGCAAGCATCAGGGCTACCCCAAGAGGGAAATTTAATTTTTACAGAGGATTCAGGGGAAGCTTTGGGTTCAGGAATAGGTTCAATCCCTACAGCGAGGTATCAAGAGAGGGGGCCGAAGAGGGGGAAATGGAGTACAGGGGGTACAGACAGCAACTAATTCAGACGTCAAAGATAAGAAACAAAACTAATTATGCTTTAATTCTTAATACCATCGAGCCCTGCTGGGACCAAGAGGAAAATAACCTGGAGCTACACAGTAAAAATAAAAATTTGGCAAAGGTACCCACTAACAATTCAATGATTAGAAGAGTTAAATTTCCCTCCCTACAGAAGCCTCTAGCTCCAAGGAAACCTCTCACGCCCCTCCAGTAAGTGGGATAGGTAGGTCGTTGACAAATAAATTTAAAAATTGGCAAAAACTCCCAAATTCTTCTTTTGCATGCAACTTGATCAGTAAGGGTGTGAGACTCCCATTTAGCAATAAAAATAAGGCTCAAAAGACTTTGAAAAGATTAGGGGTGGATAGATATTATTCTCCTAGCAAGAGAATAATACTAGAGAGAGAATGTAACAGATTACTAGACCTAGGGGTAATAGAACAAATTAACAGAAATGCTTTTTATTACTCTAACCACATATTTTACAAGCTTAAAACCCGATGGGAGCACATTCGCCTAATCTTCGATATGAAATGCCTTAATACTATGATCAAGAAACCTTCTTTCTCTATGCTGAAACCTAAAACTATATTCCCTTATTTGCATTTAAACAACTGGGCAGGTAGACTTGATTTAAAGGATGCTTATTGGCACGTCCCTCTTCATTCAAGTGCTCAAAGATTCTTAACGTTCAAATTAGGAAAACGTAAATTCAAATGAGGCGGTTGTTCCCTTCGAAGTTAAGACAGCTCCCTACATCTTTTCCAAACTAATGTACACAGTAGTTTTAAATACATTAGAAGAAATATAATATACTCATTTTTAATTACTTAGATGATATACTCATATTGGCAGATGACTTTCACAAATGCGAGGCTCACATCCAAATAGTTATTGAAGTGCTCACGGAGCTGGGTTGGCAAATATCTATTAAAAAGTCTGTTATTCATCCAGTGCAAAGATAGAGTTTCCTGGGAGTTCATTATAACTTGGAGAACAAAACAATGAGACCAATGCAGAAAAACATTGATAAATGTATCAGGCTTGCCAATACAGTATCCAACTTGAACAGGTCTGACCTCAAATTATATCAAAGATTGATAGGATCACTTAACTTCTGTTCCTACTACACCTTTTATGGTAGATACCATCTTAAATTCCATTCACAGGTTTCATAGATAATTTTGCTAAAGGATATAGAATCATTCTCCTTCTTTCAAATCCTTTCTAGAAGAATGGAAACAGACTAATATGTATAGTGATATAAACATTCCTAATATCAAGTAGATCTAGAAACTATTCACAGATGCATCCACTTTGGCTGGGGTGGAGCATTAGTAGGAGAACATGGCATACTCTCAACTAATAATACATGGCTACAAAATGAGGAATACTCTGCACATTAACATTAGAGAACTACTTGCATGCATTTACTGTATAAAACACTTCAGAGACAAACTAAGAAACAAAGTAGTACTAATTCACATAGATTCACAAGTAACAAAACTGTTGGGTCAAAAAACATGGTAGCATTATTAGGAACAAATCGCCCAGGAGGCATCAAAGTGTTACTAGACATCAAAGGAAAATCAACATAGACATTCAAACTAAATGGATTAAAGGGAAAAGCAATGTGATGGCTGATTCCCTTATCGAGAGACTTTGGTTCCATACATCCAGAAGCCACTGCTTGACGATAATCTATTCAATTTAATTTGCACAGATATGAATTTCTTTCCTGAAATAGACCTTTTCACCAATGGCTTTAATTCTAAATGTAAAGATTTTGTTCTTCCGTACCCAACACAAAAGCAATTGGTAATAATGCTCTTCACATTAGCTGGGAAGGTTCTTCTCCTCTTTATGCTTTTCCCCCAGGCTTCTTACTGCATAAAGTTGCTTTTAAGTATATAACGAATGTAATAACAACATGCTTTCTTCGCACTATTTCCCAGGAAACGGAACCATGGTTTCCTCTAGTCAAGACAGTCTCCAAGGAATACCGGAAGTACAAAGTCAAAGCAGAAGGCTGCCAGATACTTCATATGGACTGTACCTCACCCTTAGCACAACACCACTTAAATTTGATCGCCTTCAGAATATAAAAGATCAACTACCTTCCATATTTCCTCCAGAGATATGCAACAAAATTACTTCCAATTTACGAGACAGCTCCTTGGCCAAGTACCAAAATCTCTTCAGTAGCTTTAAAGAGTTCATACACAATAAATATGGAAGTAACAACAAGTTCCCTCTTTTATCACTGCTACTCTACTTTAACGAATTAATAGACAAGGGCCTAGCGTACAACACACTAAAAGGATATCGAGCTGCTCTTGGACCAGTTTTGAAGGGATACTTTCCCAATTATTGTCTAGCAGAAGACAAGTATATTAAAGCTATGCTGGATGGAGTAAATAGAAGAAGACCCAGCAATTCTCATCAATTTCCAGGCTGGGATCTTGATAAAGTAGTTTCCTTCCTCAACACTACAAGAGATGATTCTATGCTGCTTATGATTCAGAAGACCTTATTCCTCGTAGCTTTGGCTTGCCCATTGAGAGCTAACCAATTTAATCATCTATGTATCTCCAGGAGCACTTTCACACCAGAAACCATTGTGTTAAGGAACCACCCTTCCTTCATGGCCAAGAATCAGAGAAACAATTACACTCCTATTGAATTCAGCTTTAGGTGTCACCCTACTAAGCCAAAAATTTGTCCAGTTAGACAATTAAACTTTTATCTGAAGTACACAAATAAAATCTGTGCAGAAAGGAACATAGATAGGGAAGACCATATTTGGCTGGATGAAAACTTCAAGATCATGTCCCTTCCAAAGATGAGGCAGCTATTCAGGGACTGTATTTTCAGAGCTGATCCCAATGCCAGAAAACACTCCACCAATTTCCACTCTATCAGAGGTCAAGCAGCTTCAAGGATGATGTATAATGGTGTTACGCTGCAAGAGATAATGACTAGAATGAATTGGAAAAGCAACTCTGTATTTGGGTCATTTTATGCTCTCCTCGGTCTACAGGGAGCTTTCGATGCAGTCGTTGCAGGACTTCATCTTCATGCCCCCTGAAGTATCGGGTGAGCAAAACCAGTGGGTCTGAAAGGCTGAAGCCTCTCTCTCTAGAACTGACAGTTTACTTGTGAACCTAAGTTCTGGAGAGAAGAGGCGAGGCCTTTCAGACCCAGGGTCTAGTTCACCCTCCGACCCTACCCCCGAAACCGAGGAGACCATTCTGGAGGAAATAAAGAATTTGTAAAGTAACTACCTACAAAAGTCAACAGCTTACATGTTTCTGAAGGCCAACCATAACATTTTTCAATTATTCATAAATTTCTTTAAGGTATACTTAGACTCGTTTCCTTGCATTTAGAGGTAATGCAACTTTTAGGTAACAAGATAGGAATATCTTGGAAAGGGGAGGTGAAACTACTGTCACATTACGTATATTATCTTAGAATATAAAGAGGAATGGAAAATGTTAAAATTCACAAATGGAACTTAAGTTACTACTTGTAGTAATTTTGCAATCTCAAATAAATCTCACAACAGGAAAATGGAATGGTAAGTACAGATATACTTTCATAGCAACTTGCAACTTCAAATATGGCGGTTTGATTCCTGTCAACACTCGCACTTCTCTGGTTGCTCCGCCCCGATGGGCGTGGTTTGTGCTCTCTTACGACTATCGGGGGGAGGAGCCAGGGGCGTGTCATAGCAAAACCAGTGGGTCTGAAAGGCCTCGCCTCTTCTCTCCAGAACTTAGGTTCACAAGTAAACTGTCAGGTCTACGACCTGTTCCACCGCTCTCTTTTCCAACATCTGCTCGAGCAGATCGAAAAGTATTTGTTGCTTCTCCTGATGGTAAATAGGGGATAAATCCTTGGGTGTCGTGCACAGTGGGGGAGGTTTCAAGAAAGGAATCTTGTACCCCCGCTTGATGACGTTGAGCGACCAGCTGTCCGCCTTCCTTTCTATCCAAGCTTTTGAGATAGTCGAAGCCTGGCTCCTACTGGTGGCTGAAGGATATCTGGTTCATTTCTTTCCTCTGATCTTAGCCGAGACTCTGCCTCTGGAACGTGTACTTCCTCGAGAAGATGTTCTCGAGGAAACTCCACCTCGAAAGGGCTTCTGCTTCTTGAACGGTTGCGCCCGTGCCCACGTAGAAGAAACAACCGTACGCTTTGCCGACTGAGCTAGGAGGTCTTGGGTAGCCTTCTCTTGTAGACTGACAGCCAGATCTTTGACCATAGCCTGAGGAAAAAGATGGCTCGAAGAGGCGCATACAACAATTCTGCCTTTTGAGAGATAGAGACCGCCTTTGCAGTAAAACCACAATAGGCCGCTCTCTTCTTCAAAATCGAAGTGCAGAAGTGCGAAGCCAACTCCTCCGAACCATCCCTGACGGCCTTGTCCATGCACGCAAGCACGCTGGACAGCTCCTCGAGGCTAAGCGAATCAGGACTACGCGACCGGTTATCCAAGACCCCTAAACACCAATCCAAAAAGTTG